>NW_027016206.1:150000-259466 GCF_036934945.1 Oncorhynchus masou masou | reverse complement strand
CTGATTCTGTGTTGTTTCTTCTACAGGTATTGGAACAGTGGACAGCCTGATTCTGTGTTGTTTCTTCTACAGGTATTTGAACAGTGGACAGCCTGATTCTGTGTTGTTTCTTCTACAGGTATTGGAACAGTGGACAGCCCTGATTCTGTGTTGTTTCTTCTACAGGTATTGGAACAGTGGACAGCCTGATTCTGTGTTGTTTCTTTCTACAGGTATTTGAACAGTGGACAGCCTGATTCTGTGTTGTTTCTTCTACAGGTATTGGAACAGTGGGACAGCCTGAGTCTGTGTTGTTTCTTCTACAGGTATTGGAACAGTGGACAGCCTGATTCTGTGTTGTTTTCTCCTACAGGTATTGGAACAGTGGACAGCCTGATTCTGTGTTGTTTCTTCACAGTTATTGGAACAGTGGACAGCCTGATTCTGTGTTGTTTCTTCTACAGTTATTGGAACAGTGGACAGCCTGATTCTGTGTTGTTTCTTCTACAGTTATTGGAACAGTGGACAGCCTAATGGTGGAGAAGCAGAGAACTGTGTGTATTTCTACTCCTGGTCATCAGACACAGGAGCTTGGGTGGGACTATGACTGTTCCTATAAATACCGATGGATCTGTGAGAAATAGGATTCAACTGCTTAATAGGATTATGCTAAGTACTATACTTTGTAAACTATTTTCTGCTTATTCAATTTACCTTGTCAACTACATACAATATATAACAAGACAAATGTAGAATACATTATAATAAAATATATACAATAACAATACAATGAATTGATAAGAGAAGGACTGTTCTGTCTGTTGTTGAGGAAATTCACCACGAATGACTCAAATTCAAACTAAATTAATCAGTCTTTATTATCACAGTCAGAGGTTCACTGACTCAATACAATCCTGATGTTCATGTTCATTATCACAGTCCCAGAGGTTCACTGACTCAATACAATCCTGATGTTAATGTTTATTATCACAGTCAGAGGTTCACTGACTCAATACAATCCTGATGTTCATGTTTATTATTATTACTTTTTACTTTAGTCTATTTGCTAAATGTTTGTCTTAACTCTTCCCGAACTGCACTGTTGGTTAACAGCTTGCAAGTCATAATTTCACTGTAAAGTCTACACTTGTTGTATTCGGCGCTTGTGACAAATAAAGTTTGATTTGATTTGAGACCCTTTATACTGCGACACAAACAAGTCATATCAGCACGGTTGGTTCCTGCATGAGACTGACTGATAGCACACCAGACTTCTTACCTTGAAAGTGAGATACTTCCTTTTGGTTCCCAGAGCAATGTTCTGGGTGTACTGGGGAAATTGCTTATACAGTGACAGTGAGAGTGTTGATTCCTCCCATGTACAGTCAATCAGTTACTGCATGAACCCAACCAAGTTGGATATTAGAAAAGCAGCATTATTCTAAACATACGAGTGGATAAACAGAGAGAAAATGTCACACTCTATTATATAATAGTAGATCTAACATGGAGTCTATAAGGACTGTTCTCTACTGTATAATAGTTGATCTAATATGGAGTCTAGAAGGACTGTTCTCTACTGTATAATAGTTGATCTAACATGGAGTCTATAAGGACTGTTCTCTACTGTATAATAGTTGATCTAACATGGAGTCTAGAAGGACTGTTGTCTACTGTATAATAGTTGATCTAACATGGAGTCTAGAAGGACTGTTCTCTACTGTATAATAGTTGATCTAACATGGAGTCCAGAAGGACTGTTTTCTACTGTATAATAGTTGATTTAACATGGAGTCCAGAAGGACTGTTTTCTACTGTATAATAGTTGATCTAACATGGAGTCTAGAAGGACTGTTCTCTCTGCTGTATAATAGTTGATCTGACATGGAGTCTAGAAGGACTGTTCTCTACTGTATAATAAATATTCCAAATTAGCTCCATAATATCGACAGAAACATGGCAAACGTTGTTTATAATCAATCCTTAAGGTGTTTTTCAAATATCTTTTCGATAATATATCAACCGGGGCAGCTGTATTTTCAGTAAGACCGGAGGAAAAATAGCTACCTCTTTCTATTACGCGGAGAATTACTATGCCCTCAGCCGTACACTTACGCAATGTAGTCGTTTTGCCCCTATTTTCAAGAGGTTAGACCCATGTGCAGACTGTGTAGAGGTAACAATGTTTATTGTAACAAAAGGGGCAGGCAAACGACAGGTCAAGGCGGGCAGGGGTCGATAATCCAGAGTATGGGCAAAGGTACAGGACGGCAGGCAGGCTCAGGCAGAGTGGTCAGGCAGGCGGGCTCGAGTCAGGACAGGCAGGGGTCAAAACCAGGAGGGCGAGAAAAGAGAGACTGGAAAAAGCAGGCGCTGAGACACTAAATGCTGGTAGTCTTGAACAAACAAGATGAACTGGCACAGACAGAAAACAGGTATAAATACCCAGGGGATAATTGGGGAAGATGGGCAACACCTGGAGGAGGGTGGAGAAAAGCAGAAGGACAAGGTGAAACAGATCAGGGCGTGACACAATATTTGTTTTACAATCACACACACACACACACACACACACACACACAAACATACATACACACACACACACACACACACATACACACACTAACAAACACACAAACACACATTGAAAGCACCAATGCACATAACGCCCACCTGAGAATCTGCTCTTCAGCCATCTATTTCCTGTGTTTCAGGTTTGCAAAATCCATGTCACTTCAATCTCTCTGGATTAATGGTGATTTTAGCATGTAAATCTTGGTGGGGGAAAACTTAACAACTCACAAGTTCTCATTTGCAACTGCGACCTGGCCAAGATAAAAACCGCAGTTCGACACATACAACAACACAGAGTTACAAATGGAATGAACAAAACATACAGTCAATAATACAGTAGAAAAAAAGAAATCAAAGTCTTTATACAGTGAGTGCAAATTAGGTCAAATAAGGTAGTTAAGGCAATAAATAGGCCATGGTGGCGAAGTAATTACAATATAGTAATTAAACACTGGAATGGTAGATCTGCAAAAGATGGATGTGCAAGTAGAGATACTGTGGTGCAAAAGGAGCAAAATAAATACGGTATGGGGATGAGGTAGATAGATGGGCTGTATACAGATGTGCTATGAACAGGTGCAGTGATCTGTGAGCTGCTCTGACAGCTGGTTCTTAAAGCTAGTGAGGGAGATGGTAATCTCCCATCTCCCAGTTTGTCCATAAGGCCGATGTTTATTCCATTTGCAATATATGATCATAGGAAGTCGGCATCCGAAACCAGAAGTCAGTGAACCATGGCCAAATGGCATAAGAAATGCTCAAATGCCATATGTACGTATTTCAAGTACCAAATCAGGATGTCCATTTGCCATATATGATCATAGGAAGTCAGCTTCCGAACCCAAAAGTCAGTAAACCATGTCAAAATGACATAAGAAATGTCCAAATGGCATTTATACTGACCAAATGATATTTATCCTTATGTTAAGCCCTGAATCAACCTAGAAGGTCTATTTGTCATGTTTGATCATATGAAGTCATAGGAAGTAAGAATTTGGTGCAATGAGAGAAGTGGGAAGAAGATTTGTTTTAAATGTCCAAAATGACCAAGGGCACCCTCTATTGGTTGGGCACAGGTGGGGGTAAGAAGCATTTTTAAAATGCTTCTGGTTTAAGTAACCAGGCGCATGGCTGTCCATTAGCAATGTCTTACAATGGGCTTTTACCATCACAAAATTGACATGCAGTAATATACTGCAGAAATGACCAATTGACTGGCCCTTTGAACTCGGGATGGCCAGGCAGTGATAGTGGGTCCTCTCCATCGCTCGTCGGTGTTGATTTCATCATGTCCATTTGGTGATGGTTCGTCACTGTTTAAACTTATTGCTAATGGACAAAAGTCAGCCATCAAGTCAGCGTCCATCAGTAAATTAGATATCATTCTGACACCAAAATGATACAAACTGAAACCAAAAACACTTTGTCCAACTCATTTAGAAGCCAACTATCACATTTTTCAGAGCAGGCCCAAAATTCACAGCACCTTCTGTATAAACCATAATAAAAATTTAAAACACGTAGTTACATTCTAGCTGTGGGTCCAGTTCTGACATTATGTGTATGACCTTAATTAGTGCTGAAAATCCATTTTTTCCGGCATTGCTACTGAGTCCCGAATGAGCTATTGGTCAGAAACTTTAGGGTCCGTCTCTATTGGTCGAAGTGGTTTCAATGCACCCAGTCGTGTGACTTTGGGACTTCTAAATGTTGTAATTTTCGCAAATGTACGAGACTGTTTCTCTGTCTGAGAACCTTCCAGAGCCACATAACTCACCACGCACTATAGTCTTGAGCTCTAGAAAAGGTTTTAAGTTTCATAGCTCTAGGTCTGACGGTTCTTAGATAGTTTGAACGAAGGAAACTCTTTCAGGCTCTGTGTGTCTGTAAGCCCCACACTGTGTCACTCCCCATTGACTGTGTGGGTGTTTGAGTTCAGAAAATCACAGAAGTAACGTAGAGCCGAAACCTGCCTTAACAGATTCATCTGAACACGCTGCAAGTGGATCTATATATTTTTATAAATAAAAACACATTTCTTTATCCATCACCGAACGGACATTTAATTTTTTTCGTAAATTACGACAGATAAATGGCTGGTTATTTTCTTCCTTACAGCGTAGCTTCATGTACTTTGATGTGAAGTGGTCAGATTAGCTCTATAATTACCATTTTGTAGCTTTAATCCCAGAAATGGGCCTTAACTCAAAAAGTGTTGAGGCCTTAACACTATCTTGTTTCTGGGCTAAAAGCCCATTTGGACAAACCTGTGCTCAACGAGTTTCACCTTCAAAGTCTTTTCCGTTTAGGAGAAATCGCCATGTCCGTTTCGTGATGTTTTGTCCATTTGCAATAAGCAGCAAGTCACCATCTGGTGGACTTTTCCCGGAAGAGCAGAATAATTACCATACCTTAAGGGAACATTTTGACATTTGCTGTATGGTTAGTGAGAAAGTCCATATTGCAAATGTACGGTCCCTTACTAGACGTCCGAAAACGTTTGTAAAATTTATGGACGGGGCGTCGGGCTGAGCGGCAGGGCCGGACCTACCGGCAAGTCATCAAATGAACTTTGTCGGACATTTGGTTTCCGTTGATAAAATAATCAAATTTTGGTCATTTTTCCTCTGTACCGGAAAATCCCACCAGAGGGCATAAGCAATCATATTGCAATTGGACAAAACATCACGAATCACGACGGGGCCTTATCTCGAAAACGGAAAAATATTTCCGAATCCGAAACTTGGTGAGCGTGGGTTTGGCATAATGAGCAGTTGGCCCCGAACAAGATGGCGTCTAGGCCTCAACGGTTTTTGAGTTATGGCCATTTCTCTGGGATTAAAGGTCCAAAATGAAAATAGAGACATTATTTTTCCACTTCACGTCAAAGTCAAGGAGCATTTATCTATCGTCATTTAAGAGAAATCGTACAATGACAGATTGGTGATGTTCAAAGATAGTTTTTTTTTTCAAAGGTTACAGATCCAGTTGCAGGGTGTTCATTCGAATATTTTTAAAGTGTGCTGCGGAGCTCTGCGAGATTTCTGTGATTTTCTATGATTTTCTGAAATAACACACACTCACTAAAACCCTCCGTAAATAACTCAGTTCTTAACGTAAAGACTTAAAACTCAGGATTCTGTAAAGGCATACCCCAATGAGGATATGAGTTTATTTATAGCTTCCTGTGCCAACTGGAAGTGCCTTTAATTGGGTCACACTGTCTATTTTGAAGGGTTAAAAAAGTCACATATTTCCAAAACTTCATATGTGTGACTAGGTAACGCTCCTGAACTGTAAATCACTAATTTCTCCCAACAGATGTCAAAGAAAAGCTCTCACACACACACACAGCAAGGATGGAGTGACAAAGTGCGGTGCTTAAAGACACAGAGAGCAGGCAATGGCATTACCATAATCCCTAGGCCGTGCCGAGTTCAACGAGACATCCCGCTTGACCATAGCTCGCTCGGTCAATTAGAAAAGTAGGCCCAAAATGAAGCCTGCCCCACAATGTCATTTGCTTTGGGTGACAGTGAGAGAACCGTTAGGGTGAGAAACACAATTCGACGTCAGGTGCATTCCTAAGGTCCTCCCGATCCGTGCAAGCCTAACCTTGACCGTCTGGCATTAACCCTTAGCAGTTAAAAGAAGGTGTTTACATCAAACTGTTTGCATTGACTTCTCTCACCATAGGAATACATTGCCTGCACCTCTAAATTCAACTTGGAGCCTATATGGGTTATGAATGTCGTATGAACCTGTCTTCGGTATCAGTCCATCAGGCCACTATGAGGTCTACCTGTGTTGATTCTAAGCTTCCTGGACCAACCGGAAGTGGTTAAAATCGACCTAAAGTGTATATCCATACCCTGCCTGCAGTTTGATAGACATAGTGCATTCAACCCTGTGTAAATCAGTCAGTTTTTATGGTAAAGACTTAAAACTCAGGAATCTGTAATAGAATACCCCAACGAGGATGTGTGTTGACTTATAGCTTCCTGTGCCAACCGGAAGTGCCATAACTCAGGATTCTGTAAAAGCATACCCCAATGTTGATATGTGTTGACATAGCTTCCTGTGCCAACTGGAAGTGCCATAATTAGTGTCTCAGGGGCTGTTTTAAGGGTTAAAAAAATCAGATCTTTCCAAAACTTCATATATGTGATAAGGCAACCCTCATGAACTGTAAATCAGTCATTTTTCACATAAAATTGCAAAGGAAAACTAAATCACACACACACACAGTTTGGAAGGAGGGACCCATTGGGGTGCGTGAGACATACACTGCCTCCATTAGTTAACCTTGTTGGAACACAAATGCATGTGCATTTGCAATATGCCTATTTTCAATCACCAGTTGCACAACAATGCGTATTCATCAGAATATTTTAAACAGTCCATAAAGCACTCAGGACGGCCATCCATAGATAGAGGGCCATAGTAGGGTACTCCCATAGCGGACATGGACAATAGGAGTCCCGGTAAATGCATTTACAACCATATTTTTAGGTGCCTATTTTCAATCACCAGTTGCACAACAATGCACGTGCATTTTCAATATGATTATATAGTGAAAAAACATCACCAAATGGACAAGATGAAATCAACACCACGAGTGATGGAAAGGAACAACCATCACTGCCCAGCCATCCCGAGTTCATCAGGCCAGTCAATTTTGCATTTCTGCAGGATTTTTGAGCATGTCAAATTTCTTATGACATTTGGCCCCCACAAAACATATGCCTTATGCACAGGTGCCTAGTGGTTAGAGCTTTGAACTAGTAACCGAAAGATTGCAAGTTCAAATCCCGAGCTGACAAGGTACATATCTGTCGTTCTGCCCCTGAACAGGCAGTTAACCCACTGTTCCTAGGCCGTCATTGAAAATAAGAATTTGTTCTTAACTGACTTGCCTAGTTAAATAAAGGTAAAAAAAAAAGTAAAAAAAAAAAAAAAAAATATGATAATAAAATATGACTAAAGTATGTTGATACAGTTCTTATACGTGTGTAATTGACACAAAATCGAA
Source organism: Oncorhynchus masou masou (assembly GCF_036934945.1). Classification (NCBI taxonomy): domain Eukaryota; kingdom Metazoa; phylum Chordata; class Actinopteri; order Salmoniformes; family Salmonidae; genus Oncorhynchus; species Oncorhynchus masou. The sequence continues at coordinate 251,881 of NW_027016206.1, read as the reverse complement.
TGAATTTCAAAAAACGGCCCAGAAAGCACTTTTTAAGGGTGTGTTAAGTTTTTTATAAAATTTCACTATTTTTGACTTTTGACTTTTGACTTTCTATGAAATCATATTCCAAATGGAGAAAACATGTGCCTTATGCACAAGTTAAAAAAAAATATATGAAAGAATATGACTAAAGTATGTTGATACAGTTCTTATACATGTGTAATTGACACAAAAATCTAAAGAATTTTGAAAAACGGTCCAGAAAGCACTTTTTTAGTGGTGTGTGAAGTTTTTATGAAATTTTGCAATTTTTGACTTTGACTTTTGACTTCCTATGAAATCATATTGCAAATGGACAAAACATATGCCTTATGCGCAAGTAATTTAAAAAAAATATGATAATAAAATTGGACAAAATTATATTCATACAGTTCTTACACATGTGTAATTGACAAAAAAAGCGAAAGAATTTCGAAAAACGGCCCAGAAAGCACTTTTTTAAGGGGTGATAAGTTTTTGACAAAAAATTCATTTTTTCAAAATTTTGCTTTTGGATGTTGACTTGGGTTTGCATTTCCAATATGAAAAACCAAGGTGGAGCGCACACGCCACCTGTTGGATTTTTAAAGTGTTTACAACTGGCATTTGCCATTTGGCATTTGCAATACATTTTGCATGAATCAACGCCGAATTGGGTGGTATTGGACACCGTGTATATGGTTTGTCATATGCCAATGTTTTCCCATTCATTTTTGTCCATTTCAGGGGGGTATTCCCTTATTACTGGTGAAGGGAGGAATTACACACAGGACTCCTCAGACACACCCCTTATTACTGGTGAAGGGAGGCATTACATACAGGACACCTCAAACACACCCCTTATTACTGGTGAAGGCAGGTAGGAATTACATACAGGATACCTCAGACACACCCCTTATTACTGGTGAAGGGAGGCATTACATACAGGACACCTCAAACACACCCCTTATTACTGGTGAAGGGAGGAATTACATACAGGATACCTCAGACACACTCCTTATTACTGGTGAAGATAGGAATTACATACAGGACTCCTCAGACACACCCCTTATTACTGGTGAAGGGAGGAATTACATACAGGACTCCTCAGACACACCCCTTATTACTGGTGAAGGGAGGAATTACATACAGGACTCCTCAGACACACCCCTTATTACTGGTGAAGGGAGGAATTACATACAGGACTCATCAGACACACCCCTTATTACTGGTGAAGGGAGGAATTACATACAGGACTCTTCAGACACACCCCTTATTACTGGTGAAGGGAGGAATAACATACAGGACTCCTCAGACACACCCCTTATTACTGGTGAAGGGAGGAATTACATACAGGACTCTTCAGACACACCCCTTATTACTGGTGAAGGGAGGAATTACATACAGGACTCCTCAGACACACCCCTTATTACTGGTGAAGGGAGGAATTACAGACAGGACTCTTCAGACACACCCCTTATTACTGGTGAAGGTAGGAATTACATACAGGACTCCTCAGACACACCCCTTATTACTGCTGAAGGGAGGAATTACATACAGGACTCCTTAGACACACCCCTTATTACTGGTGAAGGGAGGAATTACATACAGGACTCCTCAGACACACCCCTTATTACTGGTGAAGGGAGGAATTACATACATGGCTCCTCAGACACCCCCCTTTGAGAAGTGAAGTGCTCTCTTCTGAGCCAGGTCTTATGCAAATGATCAACATGTAATTTACAGTAAGTCGTTAGCTTTTTTTTTTACCAGGAAGAAGCCTGTGACACGAAGCCTCTCACACAGAGCTGTTGTTACACCCATTCAGACTTCTGTACTTATTGACACCCTTACAGAGCTGTTGTTACACCCATTCACACTTCTGGACTTATTGACACCATATTGTCCTCTTATAAACAGGGAGTTGGTAGAAAAGTTGCAATGCAGTTAGTTTCTGTCCACTTGTTTTGATGTAGATAGAGGATGAGGAAGAGGGAAGTTGAAGAAGTGCGATTTAATGTGAACCGTTGGCCCTCTCTGAAAAAGATAGAGACATCTCTGAATAACTATTATCTTTGGTGTTCATGTCACACAGGAGACAGTACATATAGATCTCAGGCCCTCTCTGAGAAAGACAGAGACATCTCTGAATAACTATTATCTCTGGTGTCCATGTCACACAGGAGACTGTAAATATAGACCATAGGCCCTCTCTGAGAAAGACAGAGACATCTCTGAATAACTATTATCTCTGGTGTCCATGTCACACAGGAGACAGTAAATATAGACCATAGGCCCTCTCTGAGAAAGATAGAGACATCTCTGAATAACTATTATCTCTGGTGTCCATGTCACACAGGAGACAGTAAATATAGACCATAGGCCCTCTCTGAGAAAGACAGAGACATCTCTGAATAACTATTATCTCTGGTGTCCATGTCACAAAGGAGACAACAGTTATTCTTTGTGAGGTCACCGTCTTGCATTGAGCTACTGTTCATCCTGCTGCTGGTGTCAGCATCACATCACAGTCTCAGTTTAAACCACTGCTTAAAGTTTAAAAGCCAACAACACTTCCTCTGGCCGCCTTTCCTTCCAGTTCTCTGCTGCCAATGACTGGAAATAATTGCAAAAATTGTCTGAAGCTAGAGTCTTACATCTCCCTCTCGAACTTTAAGCATCAGCTGTCAAAGCAGCTTACCGATCACTGTACCTGTACACAGCCCATCTGTAAATAGCACACCCAACTACCTCATCCCCATATTTTTACTTACCCTCTTGCTCTTTTGCACCCCAGTATCTCTACTTGCACATCATCATCTGCACATCTATCACTCCAGTATAAATGCTAAATTGTAATTATTTGACCTCTATTTATTGCCGTACCTCCCTACTCTTCTACATTTGCACACACTGTACATAGATTCTTCTATTTTTCTGTTCTATTGTGTTATTGACTGTATGTTTGTTTATGTGTAACTCTGTGTTTTTGTCGCATTGCTTTGCTTTATCTTGACCAGGTCGCAGTTGTAAATGAGAACTTGTTCTCAACTAGCCTACCTGGTTAAACAAAGGTTAAATAAAATTACAAATAAATTAAAAAGGAAGTGGACCGCCATAGTTTCAAATGGTGATTTACCTGAAAACCCTCTGAGACAGATTCAGACATACATTCTAACACATATCTCTGAATAACTCTCCTCACTGAAAACCCTCTGAGACAGATTCAGACATACATTCTAACACATATCTCTGAATAACTCTCCTCACTGAAAACCCTCTGAGACAGATGCAGACATACATTCTAACACATATCTCTGAATAACTCTCCTCACTGAAAACCCTCTGAGACAGATGCAGACATACATTCTAACACATATCTCTGAATAACTCTCCTCACTGAAAACCCTCTGAGACAGATGCAGACATACATTCTAACACATATCTCTGAATAACTCTCCTCACTGAAAACACCATAGATAAAAACAAGTCTACATGGCTATCGATGATGTGGTTTAATATGGGTTAAATGGGTTAATCAGCTAAGAATCTGAAGCGTTAGGTTTAACTTCTTTGCTGTGTGTGAAGATAGACAGACTGGCGGGACAGAGAGAGAGAAACATATTTGTGACCTTAGACATTTACACCTCCCTTCCTCCCCAGAAGAGAAGAGGTGTGAGTAAACATCTTTGCATAACTATTATCTCTGGTGTCAATGTCAACTATTTATGTCCTTCAGAGTGTGGGGAGAAAGAGAGGGAGATACAGAGAGACACAGCGAGGCAGATATGGAAAGAGATAGAGAGAGCATATTTTGGACCTTAGACATTTAGACACCCCTCCCTCCCCGGAAAAGAAGAGGTGTGAGTAAACATCTCTGAATAACTATTATCTCTGGTGTCAATGTCAACCAGGACACAGCATAGTGTATAAAACTCTACATGGCCATTGATGGCTGACCACAGAGTGCAAGACGTAATGCAGCATTTCAAAGATTTTATCTACACTGTAGTAAACTAAACTAATATAAACTATATATACAAACTTATCTACACTGTGGTAAACTAAACTAATATAAACTAAATATACAAACTAATCTTCACTGTGATGAACTAAACTAATATAAACTATATATACAAACTAATCTACACTGTGGTAAACTAAACTAATATAAACTAAATATACAAACTAATCTACACTGTGGTAAATGAAACTAATATAAACTAAATATACACACTAATCTACACTGTAGTAAACTAAACTAATATAAGCTAAATCTACAAACTAATCTTCACTGTGATAAACAAACATGGTTTTCAGAGAATAAGTCTGTGGTCACATGGTGGTGGTTCGTGTCGTACTATTGGTTAGACAGTTTCCCCTTTAATGAGGTTGACTGTTAAAACCATCTCTGACATTAGACTGAGTCATACAGAGACTCCAGCTGTGCAGCGAACAGACACAAACTTACAACTGAGATAACAGCAGACTTTACAACAGTAGAAGTTACAGCAGTAGAAGATACAACAGTAGAAGATACAACAGTAGAAGATACAACAGTAGAAGATACAACAGTAGAAGATACAGCAGTAGAAGATACAACAGTTGAAGATACAACAGTAGAAGTTACAACAGTAGAAGATACAACAGTAGAAGATACAACAGTAGAAGTTACTTCATTTGAGCACAGCTGTGTAAAGATGTCAGAGGCAACCTATAAAAACAGAGATGGATTGAAAGGGGAAAAAACAAATGAGACCATGAATATTGATGATCGTATACCGATCAACAAAAGACCCAGCATGCCCCGCAAGAAGGATGGAGCTGGTGATCAACATTCAGGTAACAGTTTATCCTGGTGTAGTGCTCAACACGGACACACACACACACACACGCGCACACGCACACGCACACGCACACACACACACACACACACACACACACACACACACACACACACACACACACACACACACACACACACTCTCAAATCTAATTTGCATAAATATTTACACTCCTGAGTCAATACATGTTAGAATCACCTTTGGCAGCGATTACAGCTGTGCGTCTCTGGGTCAGTCTCTAAGAGCTTTGTACACCTGGACTGTACAATATTTGCATCTCTTACAAATTGATTGTTGATCTTTGCTAGACAACCATTTTCAAGTATTACAGTCAGATATAAGACAACTAAATGTAGGCCAATCAGGAACATTCACTGTCTTCTTGGTATGCAACTCCAGTGTCGATTTGGCCTTGTGTTTTAGGTTATTGTCCTGCTGAAATGTGAATTTGTCTCCCTGTGTCTGGTGTAAAGCAAACTGAAGCAGGTTTTCCTCTAGGAAGCAGGTTTTCCTCTAGGTGTTTAGCTCCACTCTGGTAATTTTTTATCCTGAAAAACTCTCCAGTCCTTAACGATTACAAGCAAGCACATAAAATCACCATTGGCCTCATTGTGAAATCCCTGAGATGTTTCATTCCTTTCTGGCCAATGAGTTAGAAAGGATGTGAGTATCTTTGTAGTGATTGGGTGTTTATGTTTGACCAATAGGTGCCCTTCTTTGCGAAGCGTTGAAAAACCACCCTGGTCTTTGCTTGTTTGAATATGTGATTGAAATTCACTGTTTGACTGAGGGATCTCACAGATAATTGTATGTGTGGGGTACAGAGATGAGGTAGTCATTTAAAACATAATGTTAATGCTTACCCCGACCCCGACCCCGACCCCATCCCCGACCCCATCCCCGACCCCGACCCCGACCCCGACCCCAACCCCAACCCCAACCCCAACCCGACCCCGACCCCGACCCCGACCCCGACCCCGACCCCATCCCCAACCCGACCCCGACCCCGACCGCGACCCCGACCCCATCCCCAACCCGACCCCGACCCCGACCCCGACCCCGACCCCAACCCCAACCCCAACCCCACCCCCGACCTTAATCCTGCAATGGTTGCGTGGAAATTGAATTAACATAATACAAAAATCGACATCCGTCAGTTTTAGAAAGAGACACGGGCCACATCTCAATCCACTGCATCCTCCCTTTCACAGCTAGAGCGGTCAGACCATGAGACATGCTGAATATCGGGCCACATCTCAATCCACTGCATCCTCCCTTTCACATCTGTGGTGGAAGGTGGCAGATCTAAAGGGGTCAGACCATGAGACATGCTGAATATCGGGCCATATCTCAATCCACTGCATCCTCCCTTTCACATCTGTGGTGGAAGGTGGCAGATCTAAAGGGGTCAGACCATGAGACATGCTGAATATTGGGCCACATCTCAATCCACTGCATCCTCCCTTTCAGATCTGTGGTGGAAGGTGGCAGATCTAAAGAGGTCAGACCATGAGACATGCTGAATATCGGATCTTCTCACAAAATCGTATGTAGCGTCTGAACAGTTTGGCCTACAAACTATTATGGACGTATATATGGAGATAGTTCAGTGCCTAAAATAAGGGGATAAATACATGTAAAAATATAAATAAAATGTTTCCTGATCTCTATTACATACATGAAGGGCACTTTTCGGCATTTGGTGTATGTTGATGAGAAACTCCATATTGCAAATGTACGGTCCCTTACCAGACGTGCGCGAATGTTTCTAAAAATTTGATACTAGATGTCTGCGAATGTCTGTAAAATTCGCCGACGGCGGCGAGCCGTGCATCGGGGCCAGATCTTGAACGAAGTCATCGAACGAAGTCTCTCGTAAAGTCGGTTTCTGTTTGATAAAATGTTCACATTTTGGTCATTTTTCTGCTGTCCCGGTAAATTCCAGCAGATGGCGAATGGAATCTTATTGCAAATGTACAAAACATCACCAATCACGACATGGCCATTTCTACTAAACGGAAAAGACTTCAAAGACGAAACTTGTGTTAAGGCCATTTTTCTGGGATTAAAGTTTAAAAACAAAAATAGAGCGCTAATTTGGCCGCTTCACGTCAAAGTACATGAACCTACTTTGTCAGGAAAAAAAGAACCAGTCATGTATCTATCTATTGTAATTTAAGAAAAATCGCACAATGTACAATTGGTGATGTTGAAAAAAAATATTTGTTTTTTTACAAAAGTTACAGATCCAGTTGCAGCGTATCCGTTAATGCGGATTTCTGAGCTCTGCAAGATTTCTGTAATTTTCTGTGATTTTCTGAAATAACACACACTCATTCAACCCTTTGTAAATAAGTCAGTTCTTAACGTGAAAACTTAAAACTCAATATTCTATAAGAGCCTACCCCAAGGAGGATATGTGTTCACTTTCAGCTTCCTGTGTCAACCGGAAGTGCCTTAAAATGGTCTCATAGCTGTTTCGAAATAGTTAAAAAGGTCAGATCTTTTCTAAACTTCATATGTGTGATTAGGCAACCCTCATGAACTGTAAATCAGTCATTTCTCCCAACAGCCAACAGATGTCAAAGAAAAGCTCTCTCACACACACAGCAAGGACTTAATGACATAGTGTGGGGCTTACAGACACACCGAGCCTGCAATTGTTACCTTTGTTCGAACTATCAAAGAACCGTCATACCATCACGAATCCTTAGAAACTTGTTCTAGAGCTCAAGTCAATAGTGCACGGTGAGTAATGTGGCTCTAGAAGGTTCTCAGACCGAGAAACAGCCTCGTACATTTGCAATAACTTAAATTAATTTTAACCATCACGAAAATGACAACATTTAGAAAAGTCTCAGAGTTGTAAGACTAGGTGCATTGAAACCAATATGGCCCATAGAGATGGACCCTAACGTTTCTGTCCGATAACTCATTCAAGGACCCCGTAGCAAATTTGGATTTTCAGCACCAATTAAGGTCGCTGCTCGGTTTCCAAATGACCTATCGAGCCGAAACTTGGGATTCAGGGTGGCCTCAGCTAGGCCTACACATAATGTCAGAACTGGACCTGCAGCTAGAATGTAAGTACGTGATTAATGTTTTTATTATGGATTAAACAGAAGGCGCTGTGAATTTTGGGCTTGCTCTGAAATATGTGATAGTTGTCTTCTAAATGAGTTGGAAAAAGTGGGTTTGGTGTCAGTTTGTATCAGTTTGGTGTCGGAATGATATCGAATTGACTGATGCATGGTGACTTGCTTGGTGACTTGTCTATTTGCAATATGTTTAAACAGTGATAGACCATCAGCAAATTGACATTCTGAAATCAACACCAACAAGCGATGGAGAGGAACCACTATCACTGAACATCCCGAGTTCATCGGGCCAGTCAATGTTGCATTTCTGCAGTGTTTTTGAGCATGTCAAATTTGTGATGGAAAATATACATTGAAACATATTGCAAATGGACAGCCGTGCAACTGGTGACTGGAATGGGTTACCAGGAGCACATTTTTTGAAATGTTTGTTAATACTGTTAATGGGAGCAAGTGGTCTACGGTTGGGTAGGGAGCACCCCCACCCGTGCCCACCCCCATCCCGTGCCCCTGGTCATTTTGGACGTTTTTCTTTCTTTAAAAAACGGGGAAAAAACCAACAGAGTCCCACTTCTCCCTCATCATTCATGACAAATAGACCATCTAGATTGATTCTTGGCTTAACATAGTGCTATTTTTCATTTGGGCAGTATAAATGCCATTTGGACATGGTTCATTGACTTTTGGGTTTGGAAACTGACTTCCTATGATCGTACATGGCAAATGGACATAACATCCTGATTTTTTCAAATGTTCAAAATTGGACCCTTGGTCTTGACTTGATGTGCATTTGCAATATGAACATTTACTGTGGAGCACGCTTGCCATCTATGGGATTTTTGCTGTGTGACACTTGGCATTTGCAATATGTTTTGAATGAAATGGCATCCAATTGAGTGGTATTGTAAATCGTGTACATGTTTCTTACGGTGCCAATAAGATCCTATTAATTGTTGTCCATTTCAGGGGGTATTCCCTTACAATTCTTAGACACTTCAGAACTTCCTTTTGATATTTTTGGGAATTTTCTGTTGTTCCATGTAGTGAGTCTGTTGTAAATGTTGTATCTTTATCTCTGCATTGTTGGAAAAGGACCCGTAAGTCAGCATTTCACTATTAGCGTATCACGTTTAAGGGAAGACCCAGATGCAAACGATGTACGAAGTAACAGAAGTTTATTACTAGAACAGGGGCAGGATCAACGACAGGTCAAGGGCATGCAGAGGTCAGTAATCCAGATCAGAGTCCAAAAGGTACAGAAATGGCAGGCAGGCTCAGGTTCAGGGCAGGCAGAATGGTCCAAATCAAGAAAAGAGGAACTAGAAACAGACAGGAGCAAGTGCAAAAATGCTGGAAAGCTTGACGAATGAAACGAACTGGCAACAGACAAACAGAGAACGCAGGTATAAATACACAGGGGATAATGGGGAAGATAGGCGACACCTGGAGGGTGGTGGAGACAAGCACAAATTCAGGTGAAACAGATTCCGGTGTGACAAGCATATTTTTACGAAGCATGTGACAAATAAAATGTGGATTAAAATACGTTCCACAACTAATTTTGGGGGCCTGAACTCTGCAATATGTTGAAGCCAATATTCTGGAAGAAGTTCTGGAAGTCAAGCAGTAGAACATGTGAGGTTCTGGAACTCAAGCAGTAGAACACGTGAGGTTCTGGAACTCAAGCAGTAGAACATGTGAGGTTCTGGAACTCAAGCAGTAGAACATGTGAGGTTCTGGAACTCAAGCAGTAGAACACGTGAGGTTCTGGAACTCAGTTCTGGTGTTCTGTCCTTTGTCAAGCTTGTGTATTTCCCTCACTGATTCAAACAGAAAATTGACACAAAAGTCGATACAAATACAACTCTGATAAAAGAGCAAGTTTTTATGCTAATGATTTGTTCTTCAGTGTCTTGTCAGTGGTGGAAGAGATACTCTGGAGCTGCTGCAGTGTGTCTGGGGCTGCTGTGTGTTCTCCTACTGGCTGGGATCAAAGGCCTGTGTCTCTACCGTGAGTTTGATATGTTCTCACTCAAACATTCTTCATCATCAGTGGTGTAATGACCACCAAATTCCCCTGTTACCTTGTTCATTGGTCGTATTGTTTCACAGAGAGAAACCAATTGACCTGTTACAACACCCTGACCAAAGAGAGGGACCAGTTACAGACCAGCGGAAACAATCTGACTGAAGAGAGAGACCAGCTCAAGACTAGCAACAACACGCTGACCAAAGAGAGAGACCAGCTACAGACCAGCGACAACACCCTGACCAAAGAGAGAGACCAGCTACAGACCAGTTACAACACCCTGACCAAAGAGAGAGACCAGCTACAGAAAGAGACAGAACGTCTGAAACAATCTTTATTTGAGAAAGGTGAGTCAAATTGTCTAATGACTGTTCTGTTTGACAGTCTCTGTATCTGTTCACATGTCGCTTATAAACAGGAAATTCAACATTAATTAAATAAAAAATGTGAGAAAAAAGGTCTGACTTCCAAACTGTCCATTAGTTAGTTCCTGTCTTCCTTGAGTGTTTCCTTGATACTTAATTCAATGTTGTATTAAAGTGACTAAAGCAGGAAATGTTCAACTTATAGTGTGTCCGGAAGGATGGAAGAAGATTGGTAGCAGTTGTTACTACGTCTCTACTGAGTACAAATCCTGGGAGGAGAGCAGACAGGACTGCAGAAATAGAGTAGCAGACCTGGTGGTCATCAAGAGCCAAGAACAACAGGTGTGTGAGAAAGAGAGAGAGTGACAGAGAGAGTGAGTGAGTGAGTGAGTGAGTGAGTGAGTGAGTGAGTGAGTGAGTGAGTGAGTGAGTGAGAGAGAGAGAGAGAGAGAGAGAGAGAGAGAGAGAGAGAGAGAGAGAGAGAGACAAAAAGAGAGTGACAGAGAGAGTGACAGAGTGAGACAGGGATGCAGCTTAAGCCCCACCCTCTTCGGCATATATATCAACGGATTGGCGAAGGCACTCTAGAACAGTCTACAGTCCCGGTCCCCACCATACTTAGAATCTGAAGTCAAATATCTACAGTTCGCTGATGATCGGGAGCTTCTGTACCCAACAAAGCAGGGCCTACGGCAGCACCTAGATCTTCTGCGCAGATGCTATCAGACCTGGACCCTGACAGTAAATCTCAGTAAGACAAAAATAATGGTGTTCCCTAAACATCAGCGCCACAGGTAACTTCCACAAAGCTGTGAACGATCTGAGAGACAAGGCAAAAGGGCCTTCTATGGAGGGCCTTCAAAAGGAACATAAAATTGACACACCAAATAGGATCTGGCAACAAAAAAAGTTAATCGGTTATAGAACCCATTGCCCTTTATGGTTGTGAGGTCTGGTGACACCAACCAAGAATTCACAAAATGGGACAAATATCAAATTGAGACTCTGCATACATCATTCTGAAAAAATATCCTCTGTGTACAACGTAAAACAATGCTGCAGAGCAGAGCAGAATTAGGCCGATACTCCCTAATGATCAAAATCCAGAAAAGAGCCATTAAATTCTACAACCACCTAAAAGGAAGCGATTCCCAAACCTTCCATAACAAAGCCATCACCTACAGAGAGATGAACCTGGAGAAGAGTCCCCTAAGCAAGCTGGTCCTGGGGCTCTGTTCACAAACACAAACAGACCCCACAGAGCCTCAGGACAGCAACACAATCAGACCCAGCCAAATCACGAGAAAACAAAATAATAATTACTTGACATATTAGAAAGAATTAACAAAAAAACAGAGCAAACTGGAAAGCTATTTGGCCCTAAACAGAGAGTACACAGTGGCAGAGTACCTGACCACTGTGACTGACCCAAATTTAAGGAAAGCTTTGACTATGTACAGACTCAGTGAGTATAGCCTTGCTATTGAGAAAGGCCGCCGTAGGCAGACATGGCTCTCAAGAGAAGACAGGCTATGTGCTCACTGCCCACAAAATGAGGTGGAAACTGAGCTGCACTTCCTAACCTCCTGCCCAAAGTATGACCATATTAGAGACACATATTTTCATCAGACCACAGAAATCCACAAAGAACTTGAAAACAAACCCAATTCACATTAACTCCCATATATATTGAGTGAAATACCACAGTGGGCATCACAGCAGCAAGATTTGTGGCCAGTTTTCCCTTCTGAAATTTAACTACTTGCAATTAATATTTGAAATTGGAAAAGAATTTTTGGAGAAGACTATGTATTAACAATGTTGAATCTCTCCTACAACTACAGACATTAGTCAATTGGTTATGCGGGGTAAAGAACTATGTCTGGATTGGTCTGACTGACTCTGCTTCTGAGGGGACCTGGAAATGGGTGGACGACACACCACTGACCAAAAAGTAAGACATTAATGAATTCTGTGTCACTATGACATCACTGTCTGGAGTAGTATGTTCAAAATGGAAAGCCTGATTCTCCTACAGGTATTGGAACAGTGGACAGTCTGATTCTATGTGTTGTTTCTTCTACAGGTATTGGAACAGTGGACAGTCTGATTCTGTGTTGTTTCTCCTACAGGTATTGGAACAGTGGACAGCCTGATTCTGTGTTGTTTCTTCTACAGGTATTGGAACAGTGGACAGCCTGATTCTGTGTTGTTTCTTCTACAGTTATTATTGGAACAGTGGACAGCCTGATTCTATGTGTTGTTTCTTCTACAGGTATTGGAACAGTGGACAGCCTGATTCTGTGTTGTTTCTTCTACAGTTATTTGGAACAGTGACATCAGTGGACATCTGATTCTATGTGTTGTTTCTTCTACAGGTATTGGAAGAGTGGACAGCCTGATTCTCCTACAGGTATTGGAACAGTGGACAGCCTGATTCCGTGTTGTTTCTTCTACAGGTATTGGAACAGTGGACAGTCTGATTCTGTGTTGTTTCTCCTACAGGTATTGGAACAGTGGACAGCCTGATTCTGTGTTGTTTCTTCTACAGGTATTGGAACAGTGGACAGTCTGATTCTGTGTTGTTTCTCCAACAGGTATTGGAACAGTGGACAGCCTGATTCTGTGTTGTTTCTTCTACAGGTATTGGAACAGTGGACAGTCTGATTCTGTGTTGTTTCTCCTACAGGTATTGGAACAGTGGACAGCCTGATTCTGTGTTGTTTCTTCTACAGGTATTGGAACAGTGGACAGCCTGATTCTGTGTTGTTTCTTCTACAGTTATTATTGGAACAGTGGACAGCCTGATTCTATGTGTTGTTTCTTCTACAGGTATTGGAACAGTGGACAGCCTGATTCTGTGTTGTTTCTTCTACAGTTATTATTGGAACAGTGGACAGCTTGATTCTGTGTTGTTTCTTCTACAGTTAATATTGGAACAGTGGACAGCCTGATTCTGTGTTGTTTCTTCTATATTTATTATTGGAACAGTGGACAGCCTGATTCTGTGTTGTTTCTTCTACAGTTAATATTGGAACAGTGGACAGCCTGATTCTGTGTTATTTCTTCTATATTTATTATTGGAACAGTGGACAGCCTGATTCTGTGTTGTTTCTTCAACAGGTATTGGAAACTTTGGACAGTCTGATTCTGTGTGTTGTTTCTTCTACAGGTATTGGAACAGTGGACAGCCTGATTCTGTGTTGTTTCTTCTGCAGGTATTGGAACAGTGGACAGCCTGATTCTGTGTTGTTTCTTCTACAGTTATTATTGGAACAGTGGAAAGGCTGATTCTCCTACAGTTATTGGAACAGTGGACAGCCTGATTCTGTGCTGTTTCTTCTACAGCTATTGGAACAGTGGACAGTCTGATTCTATGTGTTGTTTCTTCTACAGGTATTGGAACAGTGGACAGTCTGATTCTATGTGTTGTTTCTTCTACAGGTATTGGAACAGTGGACAGTCTGATTCTATGTGTTGTTTCTTCTACAGGTATTGGAAGAGTGGACAGCCTGATTCTGTGTTGTTTCTTCTACAGTTATTATTGGAACAGTGGACAGTCTGATTCTGTGTTGTTTCTTCTACAGGTATTGGAACAGTGGACAGCCTGATTCTATGTGTTGTTTCTTCTACAGGTATTGGAACAGTGGACAGTCTGATTCTGTGTTGTTTCTTCTACAGGTATTGGAACAGTGGACAGTCTGATTCTGTGTTGTTTCTCCTACAGGTATTGGAACAGTGGACAGCCTGATTCTGTGTTGTTTCTTCTACAGGTATTGGAACAGTGGACAGCCTGATTCTGTGTTGTTTCTCCTACAGGTATTGGAACAGTGGACAGCCTGATTCTGTGTTGTTTCTTCTACAGGTATTGGAACAGTGGACAGCCTGATTCTGTGTTGTTTCTTCTACAGTTATTATTGGAACAGTGGACAGCCTGATTCTATGTGTTGTTTCTTCTACAGGTATTATTGGAACAGTGGACAGCCTGATTCTCCTACAGGTATTGGAACAGTGGACAGCCTGATTCCGTGTTGTTTCTTCTACAGGTATTGGAACAGTGGACAGTCTGATTCTGTGTTGTTTCTCCTACAGGTATTGGAACAGTGGACAGCCTGATTCTGTGTTGTTTCTTCTACAGGTATTGGAACAGTGGACAGCCTGATTCTGTGTTGTTTCTTCTACAGTTATTATTGGAACAGTGGACAGCCTGATTCTATGTGTTGTTTCTTCTACAGGTATTGGAACAGTGGACTGCATGATTCTGTGTTGTTTCTTCTACAGTTATTATTGGAACAGTGGACAGCTTGATTCTATGTGTTGTTTCTTCTACAGGTATTGGAAGAGTGGACAGTGATTCTCCTACAGGTATTGGAACTGATTCTCCTACAGGTATTGGAACAGTGGACAGCCTGATTCCGTGTTGTTTCTTCTACAGGAATTGGAAGAGTGGACAGTCTGATTCTATGTGTTGTTTTTTCTACAGGTATTGGAACAGTGGACAGTCTGATTCTGTGTTGTTTCTTCTACAGGTATTGGAACAGTGGACAGTCTGATTCTGTGTTGTTTCTTCTACAGGTATTGGAACAGTGGACAGTCTGATTCTATGTGTTGTTTCTTCTACAGGTATTGGAACAGTGAACAGTCTGATTCTGTGTTGTTTCTTCTACAGGTATTGGAACAGTGGACAGTCTGATTCTGTGTTGTTTCTTCTACAGGTATTGGAACAGTGGACAGCCTGATTCTGTGTTGTTTCTTCTACAGATATTATTGGAACAGTGGACAGCCTGATTCTGTGTTGTTTCTTCTACAGTTAATATTGGAACCGTGGACAGACTGATTCTGTGTTGTTTCTTCTTTATTTATTATTGGAACAGTGGACAGCCTGATTCTATGTTTTGTTTCTCCTACAGGTATTGGAACAGTGGACAGCCTGATTCTATGTGTTGTTTCTCCTACAGGTATTGGAACAGTGGACAGCCTGATTCTATGTGTTGTTTTTTCTACAGGTATTGGAACAGTGGACAGTCTGATTCTGTGTTGTTTCTTATACAGGTATTGGAACAGTGGACAGCCTGATTCTGTTTTGTTTCTTCTACAGTTATTGGAACAGTTGACAGCCTGATTCTATGTGTTGTTTCTTCTACAGGTATTGGAACAGTGGACATCCTGATTCTCCTAAAAGTATTGGAACAGTGGACAGTCTGATTCTGTGTTGTTTCTTCTACAGGTATTGGAACAGTTGACAGTCTGATTCTGTGTTGTTTCTCGTACAGGTATTGGAACAGTGGACAGTCTGATTCTGTGTTGTTTCTTCTACAGGTATTGGAACAGTGGACAGCCTGATTCTATGTTGTTTCTTCTACAGGTATTGGAACAGTGGACAGCCTGATTCTGTGTTGATTCTTCTACAGGTATTGGAACAGTTGACAGTCTGATTCTGTGTTGTTTCTCAGTGGACAGCCTGATTCCGTGTTGTTTCTTCTACAGGAATTGGAAGAGTGGACAGTCTGATTCTATGTGTTGTTTCTTCTATAGGTATTGGAACAGTGGACAGCCTGATTCTGTGTTGTTTCTTCTAAAGGTATTGGAACAGTGGACAGTCTGATTCTGTGTTGTTTCTTCTACAGTTATTATTGGAACAGTGGACAGCCTGATTCTGTGTTGTTTCTTCTACAGTTAATATTGGAACAGTGGACAGCCTGATTCTGTGTTGTTTCTTCTACAGGTATTGGAACAGTGGAGAGTCTGATTCTATGTGTTGTTTCTTCTACAGGTATTGGAACAGTGGACAGCCTGATTCTGTGTTTTTCTTCAACAGTTATTATTGGAACAGTGGACAGCCTGATTCTGTGTTGTTTCTTCTACAGTTAATATTGGAACAGTGGACAGCCTGATTCTGTGTTGTTTCTTCTATATTTATTATTGGAACAGTGGACAGCCTGATTCTGTGTTTTTTCTTCTACAGGTATTGGAACAGTGGACAGTCTGATTCTATGTGTTGTTTCTTCTACAGGTATTGGAACAGTGGACAGTCTGATTCTATGTGTTGTTTCTTCTACAGGTATTGGAACAGTGGGCAGCCTGATTCTATGTGTTGTTTCTTCTACAGGTATTGGAACAGTGGACAGTCTGATTCTATGTGTTGTTTCTTCTACAGGTATTGGAACAGTGGACAGCCTGATTCTGTGTTGTTTCTTCTACAGGTATTGGAACAGTTGACAGCCTGATTCTGTGTTGTTTCTTCTACAGGTATTGGAAGAGTGGACAGTCTGATTCTGTGTTGTTTCTTCTACAGGTATTGGAACAGTTGACAGTCTGATTCTGTGTTGTTTCTCGTACAGGTATTGGAACAGTGGACAGTCTGATTCTATGTGTTGTTTCTTCTACAGGTATTGGAACAGTGGACAGTCTGACTCTATGTGTTGTTTCTTGTACAGGTATTGGAACAGTGGACAGTCTGATTCTATGTGTTGTTTCTTCTACAGGTATTGGAACAGTGGACAGTCTGATTCTATGTGTTGTTTCTTCTACAGGTATTGGAACAGTGGACAGTCTGATTCTGTGTTGTTTCTTCTAAAGGTATTGGAACAGTGGACAGCCTGATTCTGTGTTGTTTCTTCTACAGTTAATATTGGAACAGTGGACAGCCTGATTCTGTGTTGCTTTTTCCACAGATAATATTGGAACAGTGGACAGTCTGATTCTGTGTTGTTTCTTCTACAGGTATTGGAACAGTGGACAGCCTGATTCTATGTGTTGTTTCTTCTACAGGTATTGGAACAGTGGACAGCCTGATTCTGTGTTGTTTATTCTAAAGGTATTATTGGAACAGTGGACAGTCTGATTCTATGTGTTGTTTCTTCTACAGGTATTGGAACAGTGGACAGCCTGATTCTGTGTTGTTTATTCTAAAGGTATTATTGGAACAGTGGACAGTCTGATTCTATGTGTTGTTTCTTCTACAGGTATTGGAACAGTGGACAGCCTGATTCTGTGTTTTTTCTTCTACAGTTAATATTGGAACAGTGGACAGCCTGATTCTGTGTTGTTTCTTCTATATTTATTATTGGAACAGTGGACAGCCTGATTGTGTGTTGTTTCTTCTACAGGTATTGGAACAGTGGACAGCCTGATTCTGTGTTGTTTCTTCTATATTTATTATTGGAACAGTGGACAGCCTGATTGTGTGTTGTTTCTTCTACAGGTATTGGAATAGTGGAGAGTCTGATTCTATGTGTTGTTTCTTCTACAGGTATTGGAATAGTGGACAGCCTGATTCTGTGTTATTTCTTCTACAGTTAATATTGGAACAGTGGACAGCCTGATTCTGTGTTGTTTCTTCTATATTTATTATTGGAACAGTGGACAGCCTGATTGTGTGTTGTTTCTTCTACAGGTATTGGAATAGTGGAGAGTCTGATTCTATGTGTTGTTTCTTCTACAGGTATTGGAACAGTGGACAGCCTGATTCTGTGTTTTTCTTCTACAGTTATTATTGGAACAGTGGACAGCCTGATTCTGTGTTGTTTCTTCTACAGTTAATATTGGAACAGTGGACAGCCTGATTCTGTGTTGTTTCTTCTATATTTATTATTGGAACAGTGGACAGCCTGATTGTGTGTTGTTTCTTCTACAGGTATTGGAACAGTGGACAGTCTGATTCTATGTGTTGTTTCTTCTACAGGTATTGGAACAGTGGACAGTCTGATTCTATGTGTTGTTTCTTCTACAGGTATTGGAACAGTGGACAGTCTGATTCTATGTGTTGTTTCTTCTACAGGTATTGGAACAGTGGACAGCCTGATTCTATGTGTTGTTTCTTCTACAGGTATTGGAACAGTGGACAGTCTGATTCTGTGTTGTTTCTTCTACAGGTATTGGAACAGTGGACAGCCTGATTCTGTGTTGTTTCTTCTACAGGTATTGGAACAGTGGACAGCCTGATTCTGTGTTGTTTCTTCTACAGGTATTGGAACAGTGGACAGCCTGATTCTATGTGTTGTTTCTTCTACAGGTATTGGAACAGTGGACAGTCTGATTCTGTGTTGTTTCTTCTACAGGTATTGGAACAGTGGACAGCCTGATTCTGTGTTGTTTCTTCTACAGGTATTGGAACAGTGGACAGCCTGATTCTATGTGTTGTTTCTTCTACAGGTATTGGAACAGTGGACAGTCTGATTCTGTGTTGTTTCTTCTACAGGTATTGGAACAGTGGACAGCCTGATTCTGTGTTGTTTCTTCTACAGGTATTGGAACAGTGGACAGCCTGATTCTATGTGTTGTTTCTTCTACAGGTATTGGAACAGTGGACAGTCTGATTCTGTGTTGTTTCTTCTACAGGTATTGGAACAGTGGACAGCCTGATTCTGTGTTGTTTCTTCTACAGGTATTGGAACAGTGGACAGTCTGATTCTATGTGTTGTTTCTTCTACAGGTATTGGAACAGTGGACAGTCTGATTCTGTGTTTTTTCTTCTACAGGTATTGGAACAGTGGACAGCCTGATTCTATGTGTTGTTTCTTCTACAGTTATTGGAACAGTGGACAGTCTGATTCTGTGTTGTTTCTTCTACAGGTATTGGAACAGTGGAGAGCCTAATGGTGGAGGAGCAGAGAACTGTGTGTATTTCTACTCCTGGTCATCAGACAGAGGAGCTTGGTGGGACTATGACTGTTCCTATAAATACAGATGGATCTGTGAGAAATAGGATTCATCCTCAGTTCTCTCTGTACTGCTAAATAAGATTATGCTCAGTATTGTCAATCGTAAACTATTTTCTGCTTATTCAATTTACCTTGTCAACTACATACAATATGTAACAATACAAATGTAGAATACATTATAATAAAAACATATGCAATAACAATACAATGACTTGATAAGAGAAGGACTGTTCTGTCTGTTGTTGAGGAAATTCACAAAAAATCAAAGGAAATGAATTAATTATCACAGTCATGGAGTTTATTGATGTTCATTTTTATTTGAATTACTTTTTACTTTAGTCTACTTGCTAAATATTTGTCTTAACTCTTCTTGCACTGCACTGTTGGTTAAGGGCTTGTAAGTCATCATTTCACTGTAAAGTCTACACTTGTTGTATTCGGCGCTTGTGACAAATAAAGTTTGATTTGATTTGAGACCCTTTATACTGCGACACAAACAAGTCATATCAGCACGGTTGGTTCCTGCATGAGACTGACTGATAGCACACCAGACTTCTTACCTTGAAACTGAGATACTCCTTTTGGTTCCCAGAGCAATGTTCTGGGTGTACTGGGAAATTGCTTATACAGTGACAGTGAGAGTGTTGATTCCTCCCATGTACAGTCAATCAGTTACTCGCATGAACCCAACCAAGTTGGATATTAGAAAAGCAGCATTATTCTAAACATACGAGTGGATAAACAGAGAGAAAATGTCACACTCTATTATATAATAGTAGATCTAACATGGAGTCTATAAGGACTGTTCTCTACTGTATAATAGTTGATCTAATATGGAGTCTAGAAGGACTGTTCTCTACTGTATAATAGTTGATCTAACATGGAGTCTATAAGGACTGTTCTCTACTGTATAATAGTTGATCTAACATGGAGTCTAGAAGGACTGTTCTCTACTGTATAATAGTTGATCTAACATGGAGTCTAGAAGGACTGTTCTCTACTGTATAATAGTTGATCTAACATGGAGTCTAGAAGGACTGTTCTCTCTACCGTATAATAGTTGATCTAACATGGAGTCCAGAAGGACTGTTCTCTACTGTATAATAGTTGATCTAACATGGAGTCTAGAAGGACTGTTTTCTACTGTATAATAGTTGATCTGACATGGAGTCTAGAAGGACTGTTCTCTACTGTATAATAAATATTCCAAATTAGCTCCATAATATCGACAGAAACATGGCAAACGTTGTTTATAATCAATCCTTAAGGTGTTTTTCAAATATCTATTCGATAATATATCAACCGGGGCAGCTGTATTTTCAGTAAGACCGGGAGGAAAAATAGCTACCTCTTTCTATTACGCGAGAATTACTATGCCCTCAGCCGTACACTTACGCAATGTAGTCGTTTTGCCCCCTATTTTCAAGAGGTTAGACCCATGTGCAGACTGTGTAGAGGTAACAATGTTTATTGTAACAAAAGGGGCAGGCAAACGACAGGTCAAGGTGGGCAGGGGTCGATAATCCAGAGTATGGGCAAAGGTACAGGACGGCAGGCAGGCTCAGGCAGAGTGGTCAGGCAGGCGGGCTCGGAGTCAGGACAGGCAGGGGTCAAAACCAGGAGGGCGAGAAAAGAGAGACTGGAAAAAGCAGGCGCTGAGACACTAAATGCTGGTAGTCTTGAACAAACAAGATGAACTGGCACAGACAGAAAACAGGTATAAATACCCAGGGGATAATTGGGGAAGATGGGCAACACCTGGAGGAGGGTGGAGAAAAGCAGAAGGACAAGGTGAAACAGATCAGGGCGTGACACAATATTTGTTTTACAATCACACACACACACACACACACACACACACACACACAAACATACATACACACACACACACACACACACACATACACACACTAACAAACACACAAACACACATTGAAAGCACCAATGCACATAACGCGCCCACCTGAGAATCTGCTCTTCAGCCATCTATTTCCTGTGTTTCAGGTTTGCAAAATCCATGTCACTTCAATCTCTCTGGATTAATGGTGATTTTAGCATGTAAATCTTGGTGGGGAAAACTTAACAACTCACAAGTTCTCATTTGCAACTGCGACCTGGCCAAGATAAAGCTTCGCAGTTCGACACATACAACAACACAGAGTTACAAATGGAATGAACAAAACATACAGTCAATAATACAGTAGAAAAAAGAAATCAAAGTCTTTATACAGTGAGTGCAAATTAGGTCAAATAAGGTAGTTAAGGCAATAAATAGGCCATGGTGGCGAAGTAATTACAATATAGTAATTAAACACTGGAATGGTAGATCTGCAAAAGATGGATGTGCAAGTAGAGATACTGTGGTGCAAAAGGAGCAAAACAAATACGGTATGGGGATGAGGTAGATAGATGGGCTGTATACAGATGTGCTATGAACAGGTGCAGTGATCTGTGAGCTGCTCTGACAGCTGGTTCTTAAAGCTAGTGAGGGAGATGGTAATCTCCCATCTCCCAGTTTGTCCATAAGGCCGATGTTTATTCCATTTGCAATATATGATCATAGGAAGTCGGCATCCGAAACCAAAAGTCAGTGAACCATGGCCAAATGGCATAAGAAATGCTCAAATGCCATATGTACGTATTTCAAGTACCAAATCAGGATGTCCATTTGCCATATATGATCATAGGAAGTCAGCTTCCGAACCCAAAAGTCAGTAAACCATGTCAAAATGACATAAGAAATGTCCAAATGGCATTTATACTGACCAAATGATATTTATCCTTATGTTAAGCCCTGAATCAACCTAGAAGGTCTATTTGTCATGTTTGATCATATGAAGTCATAGGAAGTAAGAATTTGGTGCAATGAGAGAGAAGTGGGAAGAAGATTTGTTTTAAATGTCCAAAATGACCAAGGGCACCCTCTATTGGTTGGGCACAGGTGGGGGTAAGAAGCATTTTTAAAATGCTTCTGGTTTAGGTAACCAGGCGCATGGCTGTCCATTAGCAATGTCTTACAATGGGCTTTTACCATCACAAAATTGACATGCAGTAATATACTGCAGAAATGACCAATTGACTGGCCCTTTGAACTCGGGATGGCCAGGCAGTGATAGTGGGTCCTCTCCATCGCTCGTCGGTGTTGATTTCATCATGTCCATTTGGTGATGGTTCGTCACTGTTTAAACTTATTGCTAATGGACAAAAGTCAGCCATCAAGTCAGCGTCCATCAGTAAATTAGATATCATTCTGACACCAAAATGATACAAACTGAAACCAAAAACACTTTGTCCAACTCATTTAGAAGCCAACTATCACATTTTTCAGAGCAGGCCCAAAATTCACAGCACCTTCTGTATAAACCATAATAAAAACTTAAAACACGTAGTTACATTCTAGCTGTGGGTCCAGTTCTGACATTATGTGTATGACCTTAATTAGTGCTGAAAATCCATTTTTTCCGGCATTGCTACTGAGTCCCGAATGAGCTATTGGTCAGAAACTTTAGGGTCCGTCTCTATTGGTCGAAGTGGTTTCAATGCACCCAGTCGTGTGACTTTGGGACTTCTAAATGTTGTAATTTTCGCAAATGTACGAGACTGTTTCTCTGTCTGAGAACCTTCCAGAGCCACATAACTCACCACGCACTATAGTCTTGAGCTCTAGAAAAGGTTTTTAAGTTTCATAGCTCTAGGTCTGACGGTTCTTAGATAGTTTGAACGAAGGAAACTCTTTCAGGCTCTGTGTGTCTGTAAGCCCCACACTGTGTCACTCCCCATTGACTGTGTGGGTGTTTGAGTTCAGAAAATCACAGAAGTAACGTAGAGCTTCGAAACCTGCCTTAACAGATTCATCTGAACACGCTGCAAGTGGATCTATATATTTTTATAAATAAAAACACATTTCTTTATCCATCACCGAACGGACATTTAATTTTTTTCGTAAATTACGACAGATAAATGGCTGGTTATTTTCTTCCTTACAGCGTAGCTTCATGTACTTTGATGTGAAGTGGTCAGATTAGCTCTATAATTACCATTTTGTAGCTTTAATCCCAGAAAATGGGCCTTAACTCAAAAAGTGTTGAGGCCTTAACACTATCTTGTTTCTGGGCTAAAAGCCCATTTGGACAAAACTGTGCTCAACGAGTTTCACCTTCAAAGTCTTTTCCGTTTAGGAGAAATCGCCATGTCCGTTTCGTGATGTTTTGTCCATTTGCAATAAGCAGCAAGTCACCATCTGGTGGACTTTTCCGGAAGAGCAGAATAATTACCATACCTTAAGGGAACATTTTGACATTTGCTGTATGGTTAGTGAGAAAGTCCATATTGCAAATGTACGGTCCCTTACTAGACGTCCGAAAACGTTTGTAAAATTTGCGGACGGCGTCGGGCCGAGCGGCAGGGCCGGACCTACCGGCAAGTCATCAAATGAACTTTGTCGGACATTTGGTTTCCGTTTGATAAAATAATCAAATTTTGGTCATTTTTCCGCTGTACCGGAAAATCCCACCAGAGGGCATAAGCAATCATATTGCAATTGGACAAAACATCACGAATCACGACGGGGCCTTATCTCGAAAACGGAAAATATTTCGAATCCGAAACTTGGTGAGCGTGGGTTTGGCATAATGAGCAGTTGGCCCCGAACAAGATGGCGTCTAGGCCTCAACGGTTTTTGAGTTATGGCCATTTCTCTGGGATTAAAGGTCCAAAATGAAAATAGAGACATTATTTTTCCACTTCACGTCAAAGTCAAGGAGCATTTATCTATCGTCATTTAAGAGAAATCGTACAATGACAGATTGGTGATGTTCAAAGATAGTTTTTTTTTTCAAAGGTTACAGATCCAGTTGCAGGGTGTTCATTCGAATATTTTTAAAGTGTGCTGCGGAGCTCTGCGAGATTTCTGTGATTTTCTATGATTTTCTGAAATAACACACACTCACTAAACCCTCCGTAAATAACTCAGTTCTTAACGTAAAGACTTAAAACTCAGGATTCTGTAAAGGCATACCCCAATGAGGATATGAGTTTATTTATAGCTTCCTGTGCCAACCGGAAGTGCCTTTAATTGGGTCACACTGTCTATTTTGAAGGGTTAAAAAGTCACATATTTCCAAAACTTCATATGTGTGACTAGGTAACGCTCCTGAACTGTAAATCACTAATTTCTCCCAACAGATGTCAAAGAAAAGCTCTCACACACACACACAGCAAGGATGGAGTGACAAAGTGCGGTGCTTAAAGACACAGAGAGCAGGCAATGGCATTACCATAATCCCTAGGCCGTGCCGAGTTCAACGAGACATCCCGCTTGACCATAGCTCGCTCGGTCAATTAGAAAAGTAGGCCCAAAATGAAGCCTGCCCCACAATGTCATTTGCTTTGGGTGACAGTGAGAGAACCGTTAGGGTGAGAAACACAATTCGACGTCAGGTGCATTCCTAAGGTCCTCCCGATCCGTGCAAGCCTAACCTTGACCGTCTGGCATTAACCCTTAGCAGTTAAAAGAAGGTGTTTACATCAAACTGTTTGCATTGACTTCTCTCACCATAGGAATACATTGCCTGCACCTCTAAATTCAACTTGGAGCCTATATGGGTTATGAATGTCGTATGAACCTGTCTTCGGTATCAGTCCATCAGGCCACTATGAGGTCTACCTGTGTTGATTCTAAGCTTCCTGGACCAACCGGAAGTGGTTAAAATCGACCTAAAAGTGTATATCCATACCCTGCCTGCAGTTTGATAGACATAGTGCATTCAACCCTGTGTAAATCAGTCAGTTTTTATGGTAAAGACTTAAAACTCAGGAATCTGTAATAGAATACCCCAACGAGGATGTGTGTTGACTTATAGCTTCCTGTGCCAACCGGAAGTGCCATAACTCAGGATTCTGTAAAAGCATACCCCAATGTTGATATGTGTTGACATAGCTTCCTGTGCCAACTGGAAGTGCCATAATTAGTGTCTCAGGGGCTGTTTTAAGGGGTTAAAAAAATCAGATCTTTCCAAAACTTCATATATGTGATAAGGCAACCCTCATGAACTGTAAATCAGTCATTTTTCACATAAAATTGCAAAGGAAAACTAAATCACACACACACACAGTTTGGAAGGAGGGACCCATTGGGGTGCGTAGAGACATACACTGCCTCCATTAGTTAACCTTGTTGGAACACAAATGCATGTGCATTTGCAATATGCCTATTTTCAATCACCAGTTGCACAACAATGCGTATTCATCAGAATATTTTAAACAGTCCATAAAGCACTCAGGACGGCCATCCATAGATAGAGGGCCATAGTAGGGTACTCCCATAGCGGACATGGACAATAGGAGTCCCGGTAAATGCATTTACAACCATATTTTTAGGTGCCTATTTTCAATCACCAGTTGCACAACAATGCACGTGCATTTTCAATATGATTATATAGTGAAAAAACATCACCAAATGGACAAGATGAAATCAACACCACGAGTGATGGAAAGGAACAACCATCACTGCCCAGCCATCCCGAGTTCATCAGGCCAGTCAATTTTGCATTTCTGCAGGATTTTTGAGCATGTCAAATTTCTTATGACATTTGGCCCCCACAAAACATATGCCTTATGCACAGGTGCCTAGTGGTTAGAGCTTTGAACTAGTAACCGAAAGATTGCAAGTTCAAATCCCCGAGCTGACAAGGTACATATCTGTCGTTCTGCCCCTGAACAGGCAGTTAACCCACTGTTCCTAGGCCGTCATTGAAAATAAGAATTTGTTCTTAACTGACTTGCCTAGTTAAATAAAGGTAAAAAAAAGTAAAAAGTAAAAAAAAAAAAATATGATAATAAAATATGACTAAAGTATGTTGATACAGTTCTTATACGTGTGTAATTGACACAAAATTCGAATGAATTTCAAAAAACGGCCCAGAAAGCACTTTTTTAAGGGTGTGTTAAGTTTTTTATAAAATTTCACTATTTTTGACTTTTGACTTTTGACTTTCTATGAAATCATATTCCAAATGGAGAAAACATGTGCCTTATGCACAAGTTAAAAAAAAAAATATATGAAAAAGAATATGACTAAAGTATGTTGATACAGTTCTTATACATGTGTAATTGACACAAAAATCTAAAGAATTTTGAAAAACGGTCCAGAAAGCACTTTTTTAGTGGTGTGTGAAGTTTTTTATGAAATTTTGCAATTTTTGACTTTTGACTTTTGACTTCCTATGAAATCATATTGCAAATGGACAAAACATATGCCTTATGCGCAAGTAATTTAAAAAAAATATGATAATAAAATTGGACAAAATTATAT
The DNA here is from genome assembly GCF_036934945.1 of Oncorhynchus masou masou. NCBI lineage: Eukaryota > Metazoa > Chordata > Actinopteri > Salmoniformes > Salmonidae > Oncorhynchus > Oncorhynchus masou. The sequence goes on along the minus strand of NW_027016206.1, from coordinate 225,570 downwards.
TCATACAGTTCTTACACATGTGTAATTGACAAAAAAAAGCGAAAGAATTTCGAAAAACGGCCCAGAAAGCACTTTTTTAAGGGGTGATAAGTTTTTGACAAAAAATTCATTTTTTCAAAATTTTGCTTTTGGATGTTGACTTGGGTTGCATTTCCAATATGAAAAACCAAGGTGGAGCGCACACGCCACCTGTTGGATTTTTAAAGTGTTTACAACTGGCATTTGCCATTTGGCATTTGCAATACATTTTGCATGAATCAACGCCGAATTGGGTGGTATTGGACACCGTGTATATGGTTTGTCCTATGCCAATGTTTTCCCATTCATTTTTGTCCATTTCAGGGGGTATTCCCTTATTACTGGTGAAGGGAGGAATTACACACAGGACTCCTCAGACACACCCCTTATTACTGGTGAAGGGAGGCATTACATACAGGACACCTCAAACACACCCCTTATTACTGGTGAAGGCAGGTAGGAATTACATACAGGATACCTCAGACACACCCCTTATTACTGGTGAAGGGAGGCATTACATACAGGACACCTCAAACACACCCCTTATTACTGGTGAAGGGAGGAATTACATACAGGATACCTCAGACACACCCCTTATTACTGGTGAAGGGAGGAATTACATACAGGACTCTTCAGACACACCCCTTATTACTGGTGAAGGGAGGAATTACATACAGGACTCCTCAGACACACCCCTTATTACTGGTGAAGGGAGGAATTACAGACAGGACTCTTCAGACACACCCCTTATTACTGGTGAAGGTAGGAATTACATACAGGACTCCTCAGACACACCCCTTATTACTGCTGAAGGGAGGAATTACATACAGGACTCCTTAGACACACCCCTTATTACTGGTGAAGGGAGGAATTACATACAGGACTCCTCAGACACCCCCCTTTGAGAAGTGAAGTGCTCTCTTCTGAGCCAGGTCTTATGCAAATGATCAACATGTAATTTACAGTAAGTCGTTAGCTTTTTTTTTTTACCAGGAAGAAGCCTGTGACACGAAGCCTCTCACACAGAGCTGTTGTTACACCCATTCAGACTTCTGTACTTATTGACACCCTTACAGAGCTGTTGTTACACCCATTCACACTTCTGGACTTATTGACACCATATTGTCCTCTTATAAACAGGGAGTTGGTAGAAAAGTTTGCAATGCAGTTAGTTTCTGTCCACTTGTTTTGATGTAGATAGAGGATGAGGAAGAGGGAAGTTGAAGAAGTGCGATTTAATGTGAACCGTTGGCCCTCTCTGAAAAAAGATAGAGACATCTCTGAATAACTATTATCTTTGGTGTTCATGTCACACAGGAGACAGTACATATAGATCTCAGGACCTCTCTGAGAAAGACAGAGACATCTCTGAATAACTATTATCTCTGGTGTCCATGTCACACAGGAGACAGTAAATATAGACCATAGGCCCTCTCTGAGAAAGATAGAGACATCTCTGAATAACTATTATCTCTGGTGTCCATGTCACACAGGAGACAGTAAATATAGACCATAGGCCCTCTCTGAGAAAGACAGAGACATCTCTGAATAACTATTATCTCTGGTGTCCATGTCACAAAGGAGACAACAGTTATTCTTTGTGAGGTCACCGTCTTGCATTGAGCTACTGTTCATCCTGCTGCTGGTGTCAGCATCACATCACAGTCTCAGTTTAAACCACTGCTTAAAGTTTAAAAGCCAACAACACTTCCTCTGGCCGCCTTTCCTTCCAGTTCTCTGCTGCCAATGACTGGAAATAATTGCAAAAATTGTCTGAAGCTAGAGTCTTACATCTCCCTCTCGAACTTTAAGCATCAGCTGTCAAAGCAGCTTACCGATCACTGTACCTGTACACAGCCCATCTGTAAATAGCACACCCAACTACCTCATCCCCATATTTTTACTTACCCTCTTGCTCTTTTGCACCCCAGTATCTCTACTTGCACATCATCATCTGCACATCTATCACTCCAGTATAAATGCTAAATTGTAATTATTTGACCTCTATTTATTGCCGTACCTCCCTACTCTTCTACATTTGCACACACTGTACATAGATTCTTCTATTTTTCTGTTCTATTGTGTTATTGACTGTATGTTTGTTTATGTGTAACTCTGTGTTTTTGTCGCATTGCTTTGCTTTATCTTGACCAGGTCGCAGTTGTAAATGAGAACTTGTTCTCAACTAGCCTACCTGGTTAAACAAAGGTTAAATAAAATTACAAATAAATTAAAAAGGAAGTGGACCGCCATAGTTTCAAATGGTGATTTACCTGAAAACCCTCTGAGACAGATGCAGACATACATTCTAACACATATCTCTGAATAACTCTCCTCACTGAAAACCCTCTGAGACAGATGCAGACATACATTCTAACACATATCTCTGAATAACTCTCCTCACTGAAAACCCTCTGAGACAGATGCAGACATACATTCTAACACATATCTCTGAATAACTCTCCTCACTGAAAACCCTCTGAGACAGATGCAGACATACATTCTAACACATATCTCTGAATAACTCTCCTCACTGAAAACACCATAGATAAAAACAAGTCTACATGGCTATCGATGATGTGGTTTAATATGGGTTAAATGGGTTAATCAGCTAAGAATCTGAAGCGTTAGGTTTAACTTCTTTGCTGTGTGTGAAGATAGACAGACTGGCGGGACAGAGAGAGAGAGAAACATATTTGTGACCTTAGACATTTACACCCTCCCTTCCTCCCCAGAAGAGAAGAGGTGTGAGTAAACATCTTTGAATAACTATTATCTCTGGTGTCAATGTCAACTGTTTATGTCCTTCAGAGTGTGGGGAGAAAGAGAGGGAGATACAGAGAGAGACACAGCGAGGCAGATATGGAAAGAGATAGAGAGAGCATATTTTGGACCTTAGACATTTAGACACCCCTCCCTCCCCGGAAAAGAAGAGGTGTGAGTAAACATCTCTGAATAACTATTATCTCTGGTGTCAATGTCAACCAGGACACAGCATAGTGTATAAAACTCTACATGGCCATTGATGGCTGACCACAGAGTGCAAGACGTAATGCAGCATTTCAAAGATTTTATCTACACTGTAGTAAACTAAACTAATATAAACTATATATACAAACTTATCTACACTGTGGTAAACTAAACTAATATAAACTAAATATACAAACTAATCTTCACTGTGATGAACTAAACTAATATAAACTATATATACAAACTAATCTACACTGTGGTAAACTAAACTAATATAAACTAAATATACAAACTAATCTACACTGTGGTAAATGAAACTAATATAAACTAAATATACACACTAATCTACACTGTGGTAAACTAAACTAATATAAACTAAATATACAAACTAATCTACACTGTGATGAACTAAACTAATATAAACTATATATACAAACTTATCTACACTGTAGTAAACTAAACTAATATAAACTAAATCTACAAACTAATCTTCACTGTTATAAACAAACATGGTTCTCAGAAAATAAGTCTGTGGTCACATGGTGGTGGTTCGTGTCGTACTATTGGTTAGACAGTTTCCCCTTTAATGAGGTTGACTGTTAAAACTGTCTCTGACATTAGACTGAGTCATACAGAGACTCCAGCTGTGCAGCGAACAGACAGGAACCAACAACTGAGATAACAGCAGACTTTACAACAGTAGAAGATACAACAGTAGAAGATACAACAGTAGAAGATACAACAGTAGAAGATACAACAGTAGAAGATACAACAGTAGAAGATACAACAGTAGAAGATACAGCAGTAGAAGATACAACAGTAGAAGATACAACAGTAGAAGATACAACAGTAGAAGATACAACAGTAGAAGATACAACAGTAGAAGATACAACAGTAGAAGATACAACAGTAGAAGTTACAACAGTAGAAGATACAACAGTAGAAGATACAACAGTAGAAGTTACTTCATTTGAGCACAGCTGTGTAAAGATGTCAGAGGCAACCTATAAAAACAGAGATGGATTGAAAGGGGAAAAAACAAATGAGACCATGAATATTGATGATCGTATACCGATCAACAAAAGACCCAGCATGCCCCGCAAGAAGGATGGAGCTGGTGATCAACATTCAGGTAACAGTTTATCCTGGTGTAGTGCTCAACACGGACACACACACACACACATGCGCACACGCACACGCACACACACACACACACACACACACTCTCAAATTTAATTTGCATAAATATTTACACTCCTGAGTCAATGCATGTTAGAATCACCTTTGGCAGCGATTACAGCTGTGCGTCTCTGGGTCAGTCTCTAAGAGCTTTGTACACCTGGACTGTACAATATTTGCATCTCTTTCAAATTGATTGTTGATCGTTGCTAGACAACCATTTTCAAGTATTACAGTCAGATATAAGACAACTGAATGTAGGCCAATCAGGAACATTCACTGTCTTCTTGGTATGCAACTCCAGTGTCGATTTGGCCTTGTGTTTTAGGTTATGGTCCTGCTGAAATGTGAATTTGTCTCCCTGTGTCTGGTGTAAAGCAAACTGAAGCAGGTTTTCCTCTAGGATTTTGCCTGTGTTTAGCTCCATTCTGGTAATTTTTTATCCTGAAAAACTCTCCAGTCCTTAACGATTACAAGCAAGCACATAAAATCACCATTGGCCTCATTGTGAAATCCCTGAGATGTTTCATTCCTTTCTGGCCAATGTTTTAGAAAGGATGTGAGTATGTTTGTAGTGATTGGGTGTTTATGTTTGACCAATAGGTGCCCTTCTTTGCGAAGCGTTGAAAAACCACCCTGGTGTTTGCTTGTTTGAATATGTGATTGAAATTCACTGTTTGACTGAGGGATCTCACAGATAATTGTATGTGTGGGGTACAGAGATGAGGTAGTCATTTAAAACATAATGTTAATGCTTATCCTGACCCCGACCCGGACCCGGACCCCGACCCCGACCCCGACCCCGATCCCGATCCCGACCCCGACCCGGACCCCGACCCCGACCCGGACCCCGACCCCGACCCCGACCCCGACCCGGACCCCGACCCCGATCCCGACCCCGACCCGGACCCCGACCCCGACCCGGACCCCGACCCCGACCCCGACCCGGACCCCGACCCCGACCCCCCCGACCCGGACCCCGACCCCATCCCCAACCCGACCCCGACCCCGACCCCGACCCCGACCCCATCCCCAACCCGACCCCGACCCCGACCCCGACCCCGACCCGGACCCCGACCCCATCCCCAACCCGACCCCGACCCCATCCCCAACCCGACCCCGACCCCGACCCCGACCCCATCCCCAACCCGACCCCGACCCCGACCCCGACCCCGACCCGGACCCCGACCCCATCCCCAACCCGACCCCGACCCCGACCCCGACCCGGACCCCGACCCCGACCCCGACCCCGACCCGGACCCCGACCCCATCCCCAACCCGACCCCGACCCCGACCCCGACCCCGACCCGGACCCCGACCCCGACCCCGACCCCGACCCCGACCCGGACCCCGACCCCGACCCCGACCCGGACCCCGACCCCACCCCATCCCCGACCCCGACCCCGACCCCATTCCCAACCCCGACCCCGACCCCATCCCCAACCCCGACCCTAATCCTGCAATGGTTGCGTGGAAATTGAATTAACATAATACAAAAATCGACATCCGTCAGTTTTAGAAAGAGACACGGGCCACATCTCAATCCACTGCATCCTCCCTTTCACAGCTAGAGCGGTCAGACCATGAGACATGCTGAATATCGGGCCACATCTCAATCCACTGCATCCTCCCTTTCACATCTGTGGTGGTAGGTGGCAGATCTAAAGTGGTCAGCCCATGAGACATGCTGAATATCGGGCCACATCTCAATCCACTGCATCCTCCCTTTCACATCTGTGGTGGAAGGTGGCTGATCTAAAGGGGTCAGACCATGAGACATGCTGAATATCGGGCCACATCTCAATCCACTATATCCTCCCTTTCACATCTGTGGTGGAAGATGGCAGATCTAAAGGGGTCAGACCATGAGACATGATGAATATCGGGCCACATCTCAATCCACTGCATCCTCCCTTTCAGATCTGTGGTGGAAGGTGGCAGATCTAAAGAGGTCAGACCATGAGACATGCTGAATATCGGATCTTCTCACAAAATCGTATGTAGCGTCTGAACAGTTTGGCCTACAAACTATTATGGACGTATATATGGAGATAGTTCAGTGCCTAAAATAAGGGGATAAATACATGTAAAAAAATATAAATAAAATGTTTCCTGATCTCTATTACATACATGAAGGGCACTTTTCGGCATTTGGTGTATGTTGATGAGAGACTCCATATTGCAAATGTACGGTCCCTTACCAGACGTGCGCGAATGTTTCTAAAAATTTGATACTAGATGTCTGCGAATGTCTGTAAAATTCGCCGACGGCGGCGAGCCGTGCATCGGGGCCAGATCTTCGAACGAAGTCATCGAACGAAGTCTCTCGTAAAGTCGGTTTCTGTTTTAAAAATGTTCACATTTTGGTAATTTTTCTGCTGTCCCGGTAAATTCCAGCAGATGGCGAATGGAATCTTATTGCAAATGTACAAAACATCACCAATCACGACATGGCCATTTCTACTAAACGGAAAAGACTTCAAAGACGAAACTTGTGTTAAGGCCATTTTTCTGGGATTAAAGTTTAAAAACAAAAATAGAGCGCTAATTTGACCGCTTCACGTCAAAGTACATGAACCTACTTTGTCAGGAAAAAAAGAACCAGTCATGTATCTATTGTAATTTAAGAAAAATCGCACAATGTACAATTGGTGATGTTGAAAAAAAATATTTGTTTTTTTACAAAAGTTACAGATCCAGTTGCAGCGTATCCGTTAATGCGGATTTCTGAGCTCTGCAAGATTTCTGTAATTTTCTGTGATTTTCTGAAATAACACACACTCATTCAACCCTTTGTAAATAAGTCAGTTCTTAACGTGAAAACTTAAAACTCAATATTCTATAAGAGCCTACCCCAAGGAGGATATGTGTTCACTTTCAGCTTCCTGTGTCAACCGGAAGTGCCTTAAAATGGTCTCATAGCTGTTTCGAAATAGTTAAAAAGGTCAGATCTTTTCTAAACTTCATATGTGTGATTAGGCAACCCTCATGAACTGTAAATCAGTCATTTCTCCCAACAGCCAACAGATGTCAAAGAAAAGCTCTCTCACACACACAGCAAGGACTTAATGACATAGTGTGGGGCTTACAGACACACCGAGCCTGCAATTGTTACCTTTGTTCGAACTATCAAAGAACCGTCATACCATCACGAATCCTTAGAAACTTGTTCTAGAGCTCAAGTCAATAGTGCACGGTGAGTAATGTGGCTCTAGAAGGTTCTCAGACCGAGAAACAGCCTCGTACATTTGCAATAACTTAAATTAATTTTAACCATCACGAAAATGGCAACATTTAGAAAAGTCTCAGAGTTGTAAGACTAGGTGCATTGAAACCAATATGGCCCATAGAGATGGACCCTAACGTTTCTGTCCGATAACTCATTCAAGGACCCCGTAGCAAATTTGGATTTTCAGCACCAATTAAGGTCGCTGCTCGGTTTCCAAATGACCTATCGAGCCGAAACTTGGGATTCAGGGTGGCCTCAGCTAGGCCTACACATAATGTCAGAACTGGACCTGCAGCTAGAATGTAAGTACGTGATTAATGTTTTTATTATGGATTAAACAGAAGGCGCTGTGCATTTTGGGCTTGCTCTGAAATATGTGATAGTTGTCTTCTAAATGAGTTGGAAAAAGTGGGTTTGGTGTCAGTTTGTATCAGTTTGGTGTCGGAATAATATCGAATTGACTGATGCATGGTGACTTGCTTGGTGACTTGTCTATTTGCAATATGTTTAAACAGTGATAGACCATCAGCAAATTGACATTCTGAAATCAACACCAACAAGCGATGGAGAGGAACCACTATCACTGAACATCCCGAGTTCATCGGGCCAGTCAATGTTGCATTTCTGCAGTGTTTTTGAGCATGTCAAATGTGTGATGGTAAATATCCATTGAAACATATTGCAAATGGACAGCCGTGCAACTGGTGACTGGAATGGGTTACCAGGAGCACATTTTTTGAAATGTTTGTTAATACTGTTAATGGGGAGCAAGTGGTCTACGGTTGGGTAGGGCACACCCCCACCCGTGCCCACCCCCATCCCGTGCCCCTGGTCATTTTGGACGTTTTTCTTTCTTTAAAAAAACGGGGAAAAACCAACAGAGTCCCACTTCTCCCTCATCATTCATGACAAATAGACCATCTAGATTGATTCTTGGCTTAACATAGTGCTATTTTTCATTTGGGCAGTATAAATGCCATTTGGACATGGTTCATTGACTTTTGGGTTTGGAAACTGACTTCCTATGATCGTACATGGCAAATGGATATAACATCCTGATTTTTTCAAATGTTCAAAATTGGACCCTTGGTCTTGACTTGATGTGCATTTGCAATATGAACATTTACTGTGGAGCACGCTTGCCATCTATGGGATTTTTGCTGTGTGACACTTGGCATTTGCAATATGTTTTGAATGAAATGGCATCCAATTGAGTGGTATTGTAAATCGTGTACATGTTTCTTACGGTGCCAATAAGATCCTATTAATTGTTGTCCATTTCAGGGGGGTATTCCCTTACATACATTAAGGGAACATTTCGACAATCACCGTATAGTTAGTGAGAAAGTCCCTATTGGAACTGTACGGTCCCTTACTAGACGTCCGAAAACATTTTAGAAATTCGGGGACGGCGTCGGGCCGAGCGGTAGGGCCAGACCTACCGGGAAGTCATCAAATGAACTTTGTCGGACATTCGGTTTTCGTTTAATAAAATAAACAAATTTTAGCCCATTTTTGCGCAATGCCGAAATATCCCACAAGAGGGCATAAGCAATCATATTGCTATTGGACAAAACATCACGAATCACGACGTGCCATATCTCGGAAACCGAAAATATTTCGAAGCCGAAACTTGGTGGGCGTAGGTTTGGCATTATGGGAAGATGGCCCCGAACAAGATGGCGTCTAGGCCTCAACGGTTTTTGAGTTATGGCCATATTTCTGGGATTAAAGGTCCAAAATGAAAATAGAGAAAAGATTTTTTCACTTCACGTCAAAGTCAAGGAGCCTCCGGTGTCAATAAAAAAATCGGCCATTTATCTATCGTCATTTACGAGAAATCGTACGTTGACCAGATCGTGATGTTCAGATATAGGTGTTTTTTTTTTTTTTTCAACGGTTACAGATCCAGTTGCAGGGTGATCATACGAGTATTTTTAAAATGTGCTGCGGAGCTCTGCGACATTTCTGTGATTTTCTATGATTTTCTGAAATAACACACACTCACTAAACCCTCCGTAAATAACTCAGTTCTTAACGTAAAGACTTAAAACTCAGGATTCTGTAAAGGCATACCCCAATGAGGATATGAGTTTATTTATAGCTTCCTGTGCCAACCGGAAGTGCCATAATTGGTGTCTCAGGGGCTGTTTGGAAGGGTTAAAAAAATCAGATCTGTCCAAAACTTCATATGTGTGATTAGACAACCCCCATGAACTGTAAATCAGTCATTTTTCCCAACAGATGTCAAAGAAAAGCTCTCACACACACACACAGCAAGGATGGAGTGACAAAGCGTGGTGTTTAAAGACACAGAGAGCAGGCAATGGCATAAACATAATCCCAAGGCAGGGCCGAGTCCAACGAGGTGCCCCGCTTGACCGTAGCTCACTCGGTCTGAGCGCAGCGACCATGAGAAAAATAGGCCCACAATGAAGCCTGCACCACAATGTCATTTGATTTTGGGTGACAGCGGCGGAACCGTTAGGTTTAGAAGGACAATTCAAACACAGGACTGTTCCTAAGGTCCTCCCGATCTGTGCAAGCCTAACCTTGACTGTGTGGCATTAACCTTTCACAGTTAAAAGAAGGTGTTTACAAAAAAACAGTGTGCATTGACTTCTCTCCCCATAGGAATACATTGCCTGCTCCCCTAAATACAACCTGGGGTCTTTATGGGTTATGAATGCTGTATGAACCTGTCTTCTATGACATTCCATCAGACCACTATGAGGTCTACCTGTGTCGATTCTAAGCTTCCTGGAGCAACCGGAAGTGGTTAAATTGACCCAAAAGGTATTTGGATGTACATCACCTCGAAAGGTGCCGAGGCCTCTGCATTATTCAACCCTGTGTAGATCAGTCAATTCTCAACTTAAAGACTTAAAACTCAGGATTCCCTAGGTTTCTATGTCAGTCAAGACATGTGTGTATTTATAGCTTCCTGTGCCAACCGGAAGTGCCATAATTGGTGACTCAGGGGCTGTTTGGAAGGGTTAAAAAATCAGATCTGTCCAAAACTTCATATGTGTGATTAGACAACCCCCATGAACTGTAAATCAGTCATTTTTCCCATAAAAATTCAAAGGAAAAATAAATCACACAGATACACAACTTGGATGGAGGGACGTATTGGGGTGTGTAGAGACTGACAGTGCCTCCAATAGTTAGCTTTGTTCGAGCTAAAAAAGAACCGTCAGACCTAGAGTTCCGAAACTTTAGAATCCTGTTCTAGACCTCAGGTAGATAGTGTGTGGTGAGTTACGGCGCTCTAGGAGGTTCTCGGACCGAGAAACAGCGTCGAACATTTGCAATGACTTCAATTCATTTTGACCATTACGAAAATGGCGACATTTAGAAATGTCCCAGAGACACAAGACTAGGTGCATTGTGACCGTCTCGGCCCATAGAGACAGAACCCAACATCTCGGTCCGATAGCTCATTCAAGGACCCCGTAGCAAGGCATGGAAAAAGTGGATTTTCAGCACCAATTAGGCTTTTACTCGGACACCAAATGACCTATCGAGCCGAAACTCGGGATTCGGGGTCGCCTCACATAGGACTACACATAATGTCCGAACTGGCCCCGCAGCTAGAAAGTAACTATGTGTTTTATGGTTTTTTAATGTTTTGTACCGAAGGCCTTGTGAATTTTGGGCCAGCTCTGAAGTATGTTATACTTGGCTCCTAAATGAGTTGGGAAAAGTGGGTTTGGTGTCAGTTTGTATCAGTTTGGTGTCAGAATGATATCAAATTGACTGATGGACGGTGACTTGCAGGTGACTCTTGTCCATTAGCAATATGTTTAAGCGGTGAGGTACCATCACCAAAAGCGACATTTTGAAATCAACCCAAACGAGCGATGGAGAGGTACCAGTATCACTGCCCAGACATCCCTATGTCATCGGGCCAGTCAATTTGGCATTCCTGCATGATTTTTATGGCATGACAAATTGGTGATGGTGACTGCCCAGTTAACCATATGGCAAATGCACAGTGACTTTGCAAAAGTGAGAAAACATGACCAAATGGACATTCTGAAATCAACCCTAACGAGTGATGGAGAGGTACCAGAATCACTGCCAAGCCATCCCGAGTTCATCGGGCCAGTCAATTTGGCATTCCTGCAAAAATTTTCAGTGACTTTGCAAAAGTAAGGAACATTTGCAATATGTTTTAACAGTGAGGTACCATCACCAAAAGCGACATTCTGAAATCAACCCAAACGAGCCATGGAGAGGTACCAGTATCACTGCCCAGCCATCCCGAGGTCATCGGGCCAGTCAATTTGGCATTCCTGCAAAAATTTTCAGTGACTTTGCAAAAGTAAGGAACATTTGCAATATGTTTTAACAGTGAGGTACCATCACCAAAAGCGACATTCTGAAATCAACCCAAACGAGCCATGGAGAGGTACCAGTATCACTGCCCAGACATCCCTATGTCATCGGGCCAGTCAATTTGGCATTCCTACATGATTTTTATGGCATGACAAATTGGTGATGGTGACTGCCCAGTTAACCATATGGCAAATGCACAGTGACTTTGAAAGAGTGAGAAAAATCACCAAATGGACATTCTGGAATCAACCCTAACGAGCGATGGAGAGGTACCATAATCACTGCCCAGACATCCCGAGGTCATCGGGCCAGTCAATTTGGCATTCCTGCACAAATTTTCAGTGACTTTGCAAAAGTAAGGAACATTTGCAATATGTTTAAGCGGTGAGGTACCATCACCAAAAGCGACATTCTGAAATCAACCCAAACGAGCCATGGAGAGGTACCAGAATAACTGCCCAGCCATCCCTATGTCATCGGGCCAGTCAATTTGGCATTCCTACATGATTTTTATGGCATGACAAATTGGTGATGGTGACTGCCCAGTTAACCATATGGCAAATGCACAGTGACTTTGCAAAAGTGAGAAAACATGACCAAATGGACATTCTGAAATCAACACAAACAATGGCATCACCATAGAGTCCAGACTGTGCCGAGTCCAACGAGGCGCCCCGCTTGACCGTAGCTCGCTCGGTCTGAGCGCGGCGACCATGAGAAAAATAGGCCCAATATTAAGCCTTCACCAGTACGTCATTTGATTTTGGGTGACAGCGGCGGAACCGTTAGGTTTAGAAAGACAATTCAACCACAGGACTGTTCCTAAGGTCCTCCTGATCTGTCCAAGCCTATCCTTGACCGTGTGACATTAACCCTTCACAGTCAAAAGAAGGTGTTTACATAAAAACAGTGTTCATTGACTTCTCTCCCCATAGGAATATATTGGCTGCTCCACTAAATACAACCTGGAGTCTATATGGGTTATGAATGTTGTATGAACCTGTCTTTGGTACCAGTCCATCAGACCACTATAAGGTCTACCTGTGTCGATTCTAAGCTTCCTGGACCAACCGGAAGTGGTTCAAATCGCCCTAAAAGTGTATACCCATACACTGCCTGCAATTTGATGGACATATTGCATTGAACCCTGTGTAAATCAGTCAGTTTTCATGGTAAAGACTTAAAACTCAGGATTCTCTAATGGAATAGCCCAATGAGGATGTATGTTGAGTTACAGCTTCCTGTGCCAACCGGAAGTGCCATAATTGGTGACTCAGGGGCTGTTTGGAAGGGTTAAAAAAATCAGATCTGTCCAAAACTTCATATGTGTGATTAGACAACCCCCATGAACTGTAAATCAGTCATTTTTCCCAACAGATGTCAAAGAAAAGCTCTCACACACACACACAGCAAGGATGGAGTGACAAAGCGTGGTGTTTAAAGACACAGAGAGCAGGCAATGGCATAAACATAATCCCAAGGCCGTGCCGAGTCCAACGAGGTGCCCCTCTTGACCGTAGCTCGCTCGGTCTGAGCGCAGCGACCATGAGAAAAATAGGCCCACAATGATGCCTGCACCACAATGTCATTGGATTTTGGGTGACAGCGGCGGAACCGTTAGGTTTAGAAGGACAATTCAAACACAGGACTGTTCCTAAGGTCCTCCCGATCTGTGCAAGCCTAACCTTGACTGTGTGGCATTAACCTTTCACAGTTAAAAGAAGGTGTTTACAAAAAAACAGTGTGCATTGACTTCTCTCCCCATAGGAATACATTGCCTGCTCCCCTAAATACAACCTGGGGTCTTTATGGGTTATGAATGCTGTATGAACCTGTCTTCTATGACATTCCATCAGACCACTATGAGGTCTACCTGTGTCGATTCTAAGCTTCCTGGAGCAACCGGAAGTGGTTAGATTGACCCAAAAGGTATTTGGATGTACATCACCTCGAAAGGTGCCGAGGCCTCTGCATTTTTCAACCCTGTGTAGATCAGTCAATTCTCAACTTAAAGACTTAAAACTCAGGATTCCCTAGGTTTCTATGTCAGTCAAGACATGTGTGTATTTATAGCTTCCTGTGCCAACCGGAAGTGCCATAATTGGTGACTCAGGGGCTGTTTGGAAGGGTTAAAAAAATCAGATCTGTCCAAAACTTCATATGTGTGATTAGACAACCCCCATGAACTGTAAATCAGTCATTTTTCCCAACAGATGTCAAAGAAAAGCTCTCACACACACACACAGCAAGGATGGAGTGACAAAGCGTGGTGTTTAAAGACACAGAGAGCAGGCAATGGCATAAACATAATCCCAAGGCCGTGCCGAGTCCAACGAGGTGCCCCGCTTGACCGTAGCTCGCTCGGTCTGAGCGCAGCGACCATGAGAAAAATAGGCCCACAATGAAGCCTGCACCACAATGTTATTTGATTTTGGGTGACAGCGGCGGAACCGTTAGGTTTAGAAGGACAATTCAAACACAGGACTGTTCCTAAGGTCCTCCTGATCTGTGCAAGCCTAACCTTGACTGTGTGGCATTAACCTTTCACAGTTAAAAGAAGGTGTTTACAAAAAAACAGTGTGCATTGACTTCTCTCCCCATAGGAATACATTGCCTGCTCCCCTAAATACAACCTGGGGTCTTTATGGGTTATGAATGCTGTATGAACCTGTCTTCTATGACATTCCATCAGACCACTATGAGGTCTACCTGTGTCGATTCTAAGCTTCCTGGAGCAACCGGAAGTGGTTAAATTGACCCAAAAGGTATTTGGATGTACATCACCTCGAAAGGTGCCGAGGCCTCTGCATTATTCAACCCTGTGTAGATCAGTCAATTCTCAACTTAAAGACTTAAAACTCAGGATTCCCTAGGTTTCTATGTCAGTCAAGACATGTGTGTATTTATAGCTTCCTGTGCCAACCGGAAGTGCCATAATTGGTGTCTCAGGGGCTGTTTGGAAGGGTTAAAAAAATCAGATCTGTCCAAAACTTCATATGTGTGATTAGACAACCCCCATGAACTGTAAATCAGTCATTTTTCCCATAAAAATTCAAAGGAAAAATAAATCACACAGATACACAACTTGGATGGAGGGACGTATTGGGGTGTGTAGAGACTGACAGTGCCTCCAATAGTTAGCTTTGTTCGAGCTAAAAAAGAACCGTCAGACCTAGAGTTCCGAAACTTTAGAATCCTGTTCTAGACCTCAGGTAGATAGTGCGTGGTGAGTTACGGCGCTCTAGAATGTTCTCGGACCGAGAAACAGCGTCGAACATTTGCAATGACTTCAATTCATTTTGACCATTACGAAAATGGCGACATTTAGAAATGTCCCAGAGACACAAGACTAGGTGCATTGTGACCGTCTCGGCCCATAGAGACAGAACCCAACATCTCGGTCCGATAGCTCATTCAAGGACCCCGTAGCAAGGCATTGAAAAAAGTGGATTTTCAGCACCAATTAGGCTTTTACTCGGACACCAAATGACCTATCGGGCCGAAACTCGGGATTCGGGGTCGCCTCACATAGGACTACACATAATGTCCGAACTGGCCCCGCAGCTAGAAAGTAACTATGTGTTTTATGGTTTTTTAATGTTTTGTACCGAAGGCCTTGTGAATTTTGGGCCAGCTCTGAAGTATGTTATACTTGGCTCCTAAATGAGTTGGGAAAAGTGGGTTTGGTGTCAGTTTGTATCAGTTTGGTGTCAGAATGATATCAAATTGACTGATGGACGGTGACTTGCAGGTGACTCTTGTCCATTAGCAATATGTTTAAGCGGTGAGGTACCATCACCAAAAGCGACATTCTGAAATCAACCCAAACGAGCCATGGAGAGGTACCAGTATCACTGCCCAGACATCCCTATGTCATCGGGCCAGTCAATTTGGCATTCCTGCATGATTTTTATGGCATGACAAATTGGTAATGGTGACTGCCCAGTTAACCATATGGCAAATGCACAGTGACTTTGAAAGAGTGAGAAAAATCACCAAATGGACATTCTGAAATCAGCCCAAACGAGCGATGGAGAGGTACCAGTATCACTGCCCAGCCATCCCGAGGTCATCGGGCCAGTCAATTTGGCATTCCTGCAAAAATTTTCAGTGACTTTGCAAAAGTAAGGAACATTTGCAATATGTTTTAACAGTGAGGTACCATCACCAAAAGCGACATTCTGAAATCAACCCAAACGAGCCATGGAGAGGTACCAGTATCACTGCCCAGCCATCCCGAGGTCATCGGGCCAGTCAATTTGGCATTCCTGCAAAATTTTTCAGTGACTTTGCAAAAGTAAGGAACATTTGCAATATGTTTTAACAGTGAGGTACCATCACCAAAAGCGACATTCTGAAATCAACCCAAACGAGCCATGGAGAGGTACCAGTATCACTGCCCAGCCATCCCGAGGTCATCGGGCCAGTCAATTTGGCATTCCTGCAAAAATTTTCAGTGACTTTGAAAAAGTAAGGAACATTTGCAATATGTTTTAACAGTGAGGTACCATCACCAAAAGCGACATTCTGAAATCAACCCAAACGAGCCATGGAGAGGTACCAGTATCACTGCCCAGCCATCCCGAGGTCATCGGGCCAGTCAATTTGGCATTCCTGCAAAATTTTTCAGTGACTTTGAAAAAGTAAGGAACATTTGCAAATGTTTTAACAGTGAGGTACCATCACCAAAAGCGACATTCTGAAATCAACCCAAACGAGCCATGGAGAGGTACCAGTATCACTGCCCAGCCATCCCGAGGTCATCGGGCCAGTCAATTTGGCATTCCTGCAAAAATCTTCAGTGACTTTGCAAAAGTAAGGAACATTTGCAATATGTTTTAACAGTGAGGTACCATCACCAAAAGCGACATTCTGAAATCAACCCAAACGAGCGATGGAGAGGTACCAGTATCACTGCCCAGACATCCCTATGTCATCGGGCCAGTCAATTTGGCATTCCTGCATGATTTTTATGGCATGACAAATTGGTGATGGTGACTGCCCAGTTAACCATATGGCAAATGCACAGTGACTTTGCAAAAGTGAGAAAACATGACCAAATGGACATTCTGAAATCAACCCAAACGAGTGATGGAGAGGTACCAGAATCACTGCCAAGCCATCCCGAGGTCATCGGGCCAGTCAATTTGGCATTCCTGCAAAAATTTTCAGTGACTTTGCAAAAGTAAGGAACATTTGCAATATGTTTTAACAGTGAGGTACCATCACCAAAAGCGACATTCTGAAATCAACCCAAACGAGCCATGGAGAGGTACCAGTATCACTGCCCAGCCATCCCGAGGTCATCGGGCCAGTCAATTTGGCATTCCTGCAAAAATTTTCAGTGACTTTGCAAAAGTAAGGAACATTTGCAATATGTTTTAACAGTGAGGTACCATCACCAAAAGCGACATTCTGAAATCAACCCAAACGAGCCATGGAGAGGTACCAGTATCACTGCCCAGACATCCCTATGTCATCGGGCCAGTCAATTTGGCATTCCTGCATGATTTTTATGGCATGACAAATTGGTGATGGTGACTGCCCAGTTAACCATATGGCAAATGCACAGTGACTTTGCAAAAGTGAGAAAACATGACCAAATGGACATTCTGAAATCAACACAAACAATGGCATGACCATAGTGTCCAGACTGTTCCGAGTCCAACGAGGTGCCCCGCTTGACCGTAGCTCGCTCGGTCTGAGCGCGGCGACCATGAGAAAAATAGGCCCAATATGAAGCCTTCACCAGTACGTCATTTGATTTTGGGTGACAGCGGCGGAACCGTTAGGTTTAGAAAGACAATTCAACCACAGGACTGTTCCTAAGGTCCTCCTGATCTGTAAAAGCCTATCCTTGACCGTGTGACATTAACCCTTCACAGTCAAAAGAAGGTGTTTACATAAAAACAGTGTTCATTGACTTCTCTCCCCATAGGAATATATTGGCTGCTCCACTAAATACAACCTGGAGTCTATATGGGTTATGAATGTTGTATGAACCTGTCTTTGGTACCAGTCCATCAGACCACTATAAGGTCTACCTGTGTCGATTCTAAGCTTCCTGGACCAACCGGAAGTGGTCCAAATCGCCCTAAAAGTGTGTACCCATACACTGCCTGCAATTTGATGGACATAGTGCATTGAACCCTGTGTAAATCAGTCAGTTTTCATGGTAAAGACTTAAAACTCAGGATTCTCTAATGGAATAGCCCAATGAGGATGTATGTTGAGTTACAGCTTCCTGTGCCAACCGGAAGTGCCATAATTGGTGTCTCATGGGCTGTTTGGAGGGGTTAAAAATATCAGATCTTTCCAAAACTTCATATATATGATTAGGCAACCCCCATGAACTGTAAATCAGTCATTTTTCCCATAAAAATTCAAAGGAAAACTAAATCACACAGATACACAACATGGATGGAGGGACGTATCATTGGGGTGCGTAGAGACTGACAGTGCCTCCAATAGTTAGCTTTGAATGATATCAAATTGACTGATGGACAGTGACTTGCAGGTGACTCTTGTCCATTAGCAATATGTTTAAGCGGTGAGGTACCATCACCAAAAGCGACATTCTGAAATCAACCCTAACGAGTGATGGAGAGGTACCAGAATCACTGCCAAGCCATCCCGACTTCATCGGGCCAGTCAATTTGGCATTCCTGCACAAATTTTCAGTGACTTTGCAAAAGTAAGGAACATTTGCAATATGTTTTAACAGTGAGGTACCATCACCAAAAGCGACATTCTGAAATCAACCCAAAAGAGCCATGGAGAGGTACCAGTATCACTGCCCAGACATCCCTATGTCATCGGGCCAGTCAATTTGGCATTCCTGCATGATTTTTATGGCATGACAAATTGGTGATGGTGACTGCCCAGTTAACCATATGGCAAATGCACAGTGACTTTGCAAAAGTGAGAAAAATCACCAAATGGACATTCTGAAATCAACCCAAACGAGCGATGGAGAGGTACCAGTATCACTGCCCAGACATCCCGAGGTCATCGGGCCAGTCAATTTGGCATTCCTGCAAAAATTTTCAGTGACTTTGCAAAAGTAAGGAACATTTGCAATATGTTTTAACAGTGAGGTACCATCACCAAAAGCGACATTCTGAAATCAACCCAAACGAGCCATGGAGAGGTACCAAAATCACTGCCCAGCCATCCTGAGGTCATCGGGCCAGTCAATTTGGCATTCCTGCACAAATTTTCAGTGACTTTGCAAAAGTAAGGAACATTTGCAATATGTTTTAACAGTGAGGTACCATCACCAAAAGCGACATTCTGAAATCAACCCAAACGAGCGATGGAGAGGTACCAGTATCACTGCCCAGACATCCCTATGTCATCGGGCCAGTCAATTTGGCATTCCTGCATGATTTTTATGGCATGACAAATTGGTGATGGTGACTGCCCAGTTAACCATATGGCAAATGCACAGTGACTTTGCAAAAGTGAGAAAACATGACCAAATGGACATTCTGAAATCAACCCTAACGAGTGATGGAGAGGTACCAGAATCACTGCCAAGCCATCCCGAGTTCATCGGGCCAGTCAATTTGGCATTCCTGCAAAAATTTTCAGTGACTTTGCAAAAGTAAGTAACATTTGCAATATGTTTTAACAGTGAGGTACCATCACCAAAAGCGACATTCTGAAATCAACCCAAACGAGCCATGGAGAGGTACCAGTATCACTGCCCAGCCATCCCGAGGTCATCGGGCCAGTCAATTTGGCATTCCTGCAAGAATTTTTTGTGACTTTGCAAAAGTAAGGAACATTTGCAATATGTTTAAGCGGTGAGGTACCATCACCAAAAGCGACATTCTGAAATCAACCCAAACGAGCGATGGAGAGGTACCAAAATCACTGCCCAGCCATCCCTATGTCATCGGGCCAGTCATTTTGGCATTCCTGCATGATTTTTATGGCATGACAAATTGGTGATGGTGACTGCCCAGTTAACCATATGGCAAATGCACAGTGACTTTGCAAAAGTGAGAAAACATGACCAAATGGACATTCTGAAATCAACCCTAACGAGTGATGGAGAGGTACCAGTATCACTGCCCAGCCATCCCGAGGTCATCGGGCCAGTCAATTTGGCATTCCTGCACAAATTTTCAGTGACTTTGCAAAAGTAAGGAACATTTGCAATATGTTTTAACAGTGAGGTACCATCACCAAAAGCGACATTCTGAAATCAACCCAAACGAGCCATGGAGAGGTACCAGTATCACTGCCCAGCCATCCCGAGGTCATCGGGCCAGTCAATTTGGCATTCCTGCAAAAATTTTCAGTGACTTTGAAAAAGTAAGGAACATTTGCAATATGTTTTAACAGTGAGGTACCATCACCAAAAGCGACATTCTGAAATCAACCCAAACGAGCCATGGAGAGGTACCAGTATCACTGCCCAGACATCCCTATGTCATCGGGCCAGTCAATTTGGCATTCCTGCATGATTTTTATGGCATGACAAATTGGTGATGGTGACTGCCCAGTTAACCATATGGCAACTGCACAGTGACTTTGAAAGAGTGAGAAAAATCACCAAATGGACATTCTGAAATCAGCCCAAACGAGCGATGGAGAGGTACCAGAATCACTGCCAAGCCATCCCGACTTCATGGGGCCAGTCAATTTGGCATTCCTGCAAAAATTTTCAGTGACTTTGCAAAAGTAAGGAACATTTGCAATATGTTTTAACAGTGAGGTACCATCACCAAAAGCGACATTCTGAAATCAACCCAAACGAGCCATGGAGAGGTACCAGTATCACTGCCCAGCCATCCCGAGGTCATCGGGCCAGTCAATTTGGCATTCCTGCATGATTTTTATGGCATGACAAATTGGTGATGGTGACTGCCCAGTTAACCATATGGCAACTGCACAGTGACTTTGAAAGAGTGAGAAAAATCACCAAATGGACATTCTGAAATCAGCCCAAACGAGCGATGGAGAGGTACCAGAATCACTGCCAAGCCATCCCGACTTCATCGGGCCAGTCAATTTGGCATTCCTGCAAAAATTTTCAGTGACTTTGCAAAAGTAAGGAACATTTGCAATATGTTTTAACAGTGAGGTACCATCACCAAAAGCGACATTCTGAAATCAACCCAAACGAGCCATGGAGAGGTACCAGTATCACTGCCCAGCCATCCCGAGGTCATCGGGCCAGTCAATTTGGCATTCCTGCAAAAATTTTTAGTGACTTTGCAAAAGTAAGGAACATTTGCAATATGTTTTAACAGTGAGGTACCATCACCAAAAGCGACATTCTGAAATCAACCCAAACGAGCCATGGAGAGGTACCAGTATCACTGCCCAGCCATCCTGAGGTCATCGGGCCAGTCAATTTGGCATTCCTGCATGATTTTTATAGCATGACAAATTGGTGATGGTGACTGCCCAGTTAACCATATGGCAAATGCACAGTGACTTTGAAAGAGTGAGAAAAATCACCAAATGGACATTCTGGAATCGACCCTAACGAGCGATGGAGAGGTACCAGAATCACTGCCAAGCCATCCCGACTTCATCGGGCCAGTCAATTTGGCATTCCTGCAAAAATTTTCAGTGACTTTGCAAAAGTAAGGAACATTTGCAATATGTTTTAACAGTGAGGTACCATCACCAAAAGCGACATTCTGAAATCAACCCAAACGAGCCATGGAGAGGTACCAGTATCACTGCCCAGACATCCCTATGTCATCGGGCCAGTCAATTTGGCATTCCTGCATGATTTTTATAGCATGACAAATTGGTGATGGTGACTGCCCAGTTAACCATATGGCAAATGCACAGTGACTTTGAAAGAGTGAGAAAAATCACCAAATGGACATTCTGAAATCAGCCCAAACGAGCGATGGAGAGGTACCAGTATCACTGCCCAGCCATCCCGAGGTCATCGGGCCAGTCAATTTGGCATTCCTGCAAGAATTTTTTGTGACTTTGCAAAAGTAAGGAACATTTGCAATATGTTTAAGCGGTGAGGTACCATCACCAAAAGCGACATTCTGAAATCAGCCCAAACGAGCCATGAAGAGGTACCAGTATCACTGCCCAGCCATCCCGAGGTCATCGGGCCAGTCAATTTGGCATTCCTGCATGATTTTTATAGCATGACAAATTGGTGATGGTGACTGCCAGTTAACCATATGGCAAATGCACAGTGACTTTGAAAGAGTGAGAAAAATCACCAAATGGACATTCTGGAATCGACCATAACGAGTGATGGAGAGGTACCAGAATCACTGCCAAGCCATCCCGAGGTCATCGGGCCAGTCAATTTGGCATTCCTGCAAAAATTTTCAGTGACTTTGAAAAAGTAAGGAACATTTGCAATATGTTTTAACAGTGAGGTACCATCACCAAAAGCGACATTCTGAAATCAACCCAAACGAGCGATGGAGAGGTACCAGAATCACTGCCCAGCCATCCCGAGTTCATCGGGCCAGTCAATTTGGCATTCCTGCATGATTTTTATGGCATGACAAATTGGTGATGGTGAATGCCCAGTTAACCATATGGCAAATGCACAGTGACTTTGCAAAAGTGAGAAAACATAAACAAATGGACATGATGAAATCAACACCACGAGTGATTGAAAGGAACAACAATCACTGCCCGGCCATCCCGAGTTCATCAGGCCAGTCAATTTTGCATTTCTGAAGGATTTTTGAGCATGTCAAATTTCTTATGACATTTGGCCCCCACAAAACATATGCCTTATGCACAAGCAAAAAAAAACAAAAACATTATAATAATAAAATATGACTAAAGTATGTTGATACAGTTCTTATACGTGTGTAACTGACACAAAATGCGAAAAAATTTCGAAAAACGGTCCAGAAAGCACTTTTTTAGGGGTGTGTGAAGTTTTTTATGAAATTTAAGAATTTTTGACTTTTGACTTCTGACTTCCTATGAAATCATATTGCAAATGGACAAAACATATGCAATATGCGCAAGTAAAAAAATTAAAAAAATTATGTTAATAAAATTGGACAAAAGTATTTTCATACAGTTCTTATACATGTGTAATTGTCAAAAAAGCGAAAGAATTTCGAAAAACGGTCCAGAAAGCACTTTTTTAAGGGGTGATACGTTTTTTTCAAAAAATTCGTTTTTTCAAAATTTGGCTTTTGGATGTTGACTTGGAGTCCAATACCAATATGAAAAACCATGGTGGAGTGCAATCGCCACCTGTTGGATTTTTGAAGTGTTACAACTGGCAATACCCATATGGCAATAGCAGTAAACTTTGCATGAATCAACGCCGCTTTGGGTGGTATTGGCCAATGTGTGCATGGTTCGGTCAATGCCAATAACTTGCCATTCATTTTTGTCCACTACGGGGGTGAAATCCCTTACAATTCTTAGACACTTCAGAACTTCCTTTTGATATTTTTGGGAATTTTCTGTTGTTCCATGTAGTGAGTCTGTTGTAAATGTTGTATCTTTATCTCTGCATTGTTGGAAAAGGACCCGTAAGTCAGCATTTCACTATTAGCGTATCACGTTTAAGGGAAGACCCAGATGCAAACGATGTACGAAGTAACAGAAGTTTATTACTAGAACAGGGGGCAGGATCAACGACAGGTCAAGGGCATGCAGAGGTCAGTAATCCAGATCAGAGTCCAAAAGGTACAGAAATGGCAGGCAGGCTCAGGTTCAGGGCAGGCAGAATGGTCCAAATCAAGAAAAGAGGAACTAGAAACAGACAGGAGCAAGTGCAAAAATGCTGGAAAGCTTGACGAATGAAACGAACTGGCAACAGACAAACAGAGAACGCAGGTATAAATACACAGGGGATAATGGGGAAGATAGGCGACACCTGGAGGGTGGTGGAGACAAGCACAAATTCAGGTGAAACAGATTCCGGTGTGACAAGCATATTTTTACGAAGCATGTGACAAATAAAATGTGGATTAAAATACGTTCCACAACTAATTTTGGGGGCCTGAACTCTGCAATATGTTGAAGCCAATATTCTGGAAGAAGTTCTGGAAGTCAAGCAGTAGAACATGTGAGGTTCTGGAACTCAAGCAGTAGAACACGTGAGGTTCTGGAACTCAAGCAGTAGAACATGTGAGGTTCTGGAACTCAAGCAGTAGAACTCTGATAAAAGAGCAAGTTTTTATGCTAATGATTTGTTCTTCAGTGTCTTGTCAGTGGTGGAAGAGATACTCTGGAGCTGCTGCAGTGTGTCTGGGGCTGCTGTGTGTTCTCCTACTGGCTGGGATCATAGGCCTGTTTCTCTACCGTGAGTTTGATATGTTCTCACTCAAACATTCTTCATCATCAGTGGTGTAATGACCACCAAATTCCCCTGTTACCTTGTTCATTGGTCGTATTGTTTCACAGAGAGAAACCAATTGACCTGTTACAACACCCTGACTGAAGAGAGGGACCAGTTACAGACCAGCGGAAACAATCTGACTGAAGAGAGAGACCAGCTCAAGACTAGCAACAACACGCTGACCAAAGAGAGAGACCAGCTACAGACCAGCGACAACACCCTGACCAAAGAGAGAGACCAGCTACAGACCAGTTACAACACCCTGACCAAAGAGAGAGACCAGCTACAGAAAGAGACAGAACTTCTGAAACAATCTTTGGTTGAGAAAGGTGAGTCTAATTGTCTCATAACTGTTCTGTTTGACAGTCTCTGTATCAGTTCACATGCCACTTACAAAGAGGAAATGTAACTTTTATTAAATGAAAAATGTGAGAAAAAATGTTTGACTTCCGAACCGTCCATTAGTTAGTGTCCCGTCTTCCTTGACTGTCTGATTGATACTTAATTCAATGTTGTATTAAAGTGACTAAAGCAGGAAATGTTCAACTTATAGTTTGTCCGGAAGGATGGAAGAAGCTTGGTAGCAGTTGTTACTACGTCTCTACTGAGTACAAATCCTGGGAGGAGAGCAGACAGGACTGCAGAAAAAGAGGAGCAGACCTGGTGGTCATCAAGAGCCAAGAACAACAGGTGTGTGAGAAAGAGAGAGAGTGACAGAGAGAGTGAGTGAGTGAGTGAGTGAGTGAGTGAGTGAGTGAGTGAGTGAGTGAGTGAGTGAGTGAGTGAGTGAGTGAGTGAGAGAGAGAGAGAGAGAGAGAGAGAGAGAGAGAGAGAGAGAGAGAGAGACAAAAAGAGAGTGACAGAGAGAGTGACAGAGTGAGACAGGGATGCAGCTTAAGCCCCACCCTCTTCGGCATATATATCAACGGATTGGCGAAGGCACTCTAGAACAGTCTATAGTCCCGGTCCCCACCATACTTAGAATCTGAAGTCAAATATCTACAGTTCGCTGATGATCGGGAGCTTCTGTACCCAACAAAGCAGGGCCTACGGCAGCACCTAGATCTTCTGCGCAGATGCTATCAGACCTGGACCCTGACAGTAAATCTCAGTAAGACAAAAATAATGGTGTTCCCTAAACATCAGCGCCACAGGTAACTTCCACAAAGCTGTGAACGATCTGAGAGACAAGGCAAAAAGGGCCTTCTATGGAGGGCCTTCAAAAGGAACATAAAATTGACACGCCAAATAGGATCTGGCAACAAAAAAAGTTAATCGGTTATAGAACCCATTGCCCTTTATGGTTGTGAGGTCTGGTGACACCAACCAAGAATTCACAAAATGGGACAAATATCAAATTGAGACTCTGCATACATCATTCTGAAAAAATATCCTCTGTGTACAACGTAAAACACTAAATAATGCTGCAGAGCAGAATTAGGCCGATACTCCCTAATTATCAAAATCCAGAAAAGAGCCGTTAAATTCTACAACCACCTAAAAGGAAGCGATTCCCAAACCTTCCATAACAAAGCCATCACCTACAGAGAGATGAACCTGGAGAAGAGTCCCCTAAGCAAGCTGGTCCTGGGGCTCTGTTCACAAACACAAACAGACCCCACAGAGCCTCAGGACAGCAACACAATCAGACCCAGCCAAATCACGAGAAAACAAAATAATAATTACTTGACATATTAGAAAGAATTAACAAAAAAACAGAGCAAACTGGAAAGCTATTTGGCCCTTAACAGAGAGTACACAGTGGCAGAGTACCTGACCACTGTGACTGACCTAAATTTAAAGAAAGCTTTGACTATGTACAGACTCAGTGAGCATAGCCTTGCTATTGAGAAAGGCCGCCGTAGGCAGACATGGCTCTC
Organism: Oncorhynchus masou masou; assembly: GCF_036934945.1. Taxonomy (NCBI): domain Eukaryota; kingdom Metazoa; phylum Chordata; class Actinopteri; order Salmoniformes; family Salmonidae; genus Oncorhynchus; species Oncorhynchus masou. The sequence continues at coordinate 199,640 of NW_027016206.1, read as the reverse complement.
AAGAGAAGACAGGCTATGTGCTCACTGCCCACAAAATGAGGTGGAAACTGAGCTGCACTTCCTAACCTCCTGCCCAAAGTATGACCATATTAGAGACACATATTTTCATCAGACCACAGAAATCCACAAAGAACTTGAAAACAAACCCAATTCACATTAACTCCCATATATATTGAGTGAAATACCACAGTGGGCATCACAGCAGCAAGATTTGTGGCCAGTTTTCCCTTCTGAAATTTAACTACTTGCAATTAATATTTGAAATTGGAAAACATTTTTTTGGAGAATACTATGTATTAACAATGTTGAATCTCTCCTACAACTACAGACATTAGTCAATTGGTTATGCGGGGTAAAGAACTATGTCTGGATTGGTCTGACTGACTCTGTTTCTGAGGGGACCTGGAAATGGGTGGACGACACACCACTGACCACAAAGTAAGACATTAATGAATTCTGTGTCACTATGACATCACTGTCTGGAGTAGTATGTTCAAAATGGAAAGCCTGATTCTCCTACAGGTATTGGAACAGTGGACAGCCTGATTCTGTGTTGTTTCTTCTACAGGTATTGGAACAGTGGACAGCCTGATTCTGTGTTGTTTCTTCTACAGGTATTGGAACAGTGGACAGCCTGATTCTGTGTTGTTTCTTCTACAGGTATTGGAACAGTGGACAGCCTGATTCTATGTGTTGTTTCTTCTACAGGTATTGGAACAGTGGACAGTCTGATTCTGTGTTGTTTCTTCCACAGGTATTGGAACAGTGGACAGCCTGATTCTATGTTTTGTTTCTCCTACAGGTATTGGAACAGTGGACAGTCTGATTCTGTGTTGTTTCTCCTACAGGTATTGGAACAGTGGACAGCCTGATTCTGTGTTGTTTCTCCTACAGGTATTGGAACAGTGGACAGTCTGATTCTGTGTTGTTTCTTCTACAGGTATTGGAACAGTGGACAGCCTGATTCTGTGTTGTTTCTCCTACAGGTATTGGAACAGTGGACAGTCTGATTCTGTGTTTTTTCTTCTACAGGTATTGGAACAGTGGACAGTCTGATTCTGTGTTGTTTCTTCTACAGGTATTGGAACAGTGGAGAGCCTAATGGTGGAGGAGCAGAAAACTGTGTGTATTTCTACTCCTGGTCATCAGACACAGGAGCTTGGTGGGACTATGACTGTTCCTATAAATACAGATGGATCTGTGAGAAATAGGATTCATCCTCGGTTCTCTCTGTACTGCTAAATAAGATTATGCTCAGTATTGTCAATCGTAAACTATTTTCTGCTTATTCAATTTACCTTGTCAACTACATACAATATATAACAAGACAAATGTAGAATACATTATAATAAAAACATATGCAATAACAATACAATGAATTGATAAGAGAAGGACTGTTCTGTCTGTTGTTGAGGAAATTCACAAAAAATCAAAGGAAATGAATTAATTATCACAGTCATGGAGTTTATTGATGTTCATTTTTATTTGAATTACTTTTTACTTTAGTCTACTTGCTAAATATTTGCTAAATACTTGCTTAACTCTTCTTGCACTGCACTGTTGGTTAAGGGCTTGTAAGTCATCATTTCACTGTAAAGTCTACACTTGTTGTATTCTGCGCTTGTGACAAATAAAGTTTGATTTGATTTGAGACCCTTTATACTGCGACACAAACAAGTCATATCAGCATGGTTGGTTCCTGCATGAGACTGACTGATACCACACCAGACTTCTTACCTTGAAACTGAGATACTCCTTTTGGTTCCCAGAGCAATGTTCTGGGTGTACTGGGAAAATGCTTATACAGTGACAGTGAGAGTGTTGATTCCTCCCATATACAGTCAATCAGTTACTCACATGAACCCAACCAAGTTGGATATTAGAAAAGCAGCATTATTCTAAACATACGAGTGGATGAACAGAGAGAAAATGTCACACTCTTAAATAATAGTAGATCTAACATGGAGTCTAGAAGGACTGTTCTCTACTGTATAATAGTTGATCTAACATGGAGTCAAGAAGGACTGTTCTCTACTGTATAATAGTTGATCTAACATGGAGTCTAGGAGGACTGTTCTCTCTACTGTATAATAGTTGATCTAACATGGAGTCTAGAAGGACTGTTCTCTACTGTATAATAGTTGATCTAACATGGAGTCAAGAAGGACTGTTCTCTACTGTATAATAGTTGATCTAACATGGAGTCTAGGAGGACTGTTCTCTACTGTATAATAGTTGATCTAACATGGAGTCAAGAAGGACTGTTCTCTACTGTATAATAGTTGATCTAACATGGAGTCTAGGAGGACTGTTCTCTACTGTATAATTTAATATAATCTCTGACACAAGTCTGCAAATACAAGTACCAAAGAGATCAGATCAATAGACTCCGTGTATTTTTGACTGCTGCTTTACCATTTCACAGCCACTAGCAACAGATGTGAACTACACAAAACAAACAAAGGTTAGTGAATCCTCTTCTCGTCGTCTTTTAGAAGAGAAAAGGCTCATTTTCACTTGTCAACGACTTGCTGTTGTTGGATATGCTCAACTACTCAGCTCTGTCTGGGCGAAGGACCCGGTTTGAAAGGAGGCGCCTTTGAACCTGCCCGTATAAATACCTTGCCATACAGTTGTATAGAAGGCACACCTGCCACGAGTCCTCACAAGGCCATAGAAATCGGTAGAGTTCACACTGTGTCCTGGTCTGCATCCTCTCGGATGTAGCACAGACTCCCCCCCCAACCAGTATGGGGACGGACGGAGCACAGACCCCCCCAACCAGTATGGGGACGGACGGAGCACAGACTCCCCCCAACCAGTATGGGGACGGACGGAGCACAGACTTCCCCCCCCAACCAGTATGGGGACGGACGGAGCACAGACTTCCCCCCCAACCAGTATGGGGACGGACGGAGCACAGACTTCCCCCCAACCAGTATGGGGACGGACGGAGCACAGACTTCCCCCCAACCAGTATGGGGACGGACGGAGCACAGACTTCCCCCCCCCCCCAACCAGTATGGGGACGGACGGAGCACAGACTTCCCCCCAACCAGTATGGGGACGGACGGAGCACAGACTCCCCCCAACCAGTATGGGGACGGATGTAGCACAGACTCCCCCCCCAACCAGTATGGGGACGGACGGAGCACAGACTCCCCCTCCCAACCAGTATGGGGACGGACGGAGCACAGACCCCCCCCCAACCAGTATGGGGACGGACGGAGCACAGACTTCCCCCTCCCAACCAGTATGGGGACGGACGGAGCACAGACTCCCCCCAACCAGTATGGGGACGGATGGAGCACAGACCCCCCCAACCAGTATGGGGACGGACGGAGCACAGACTTCCCCCCAACCAGTATGGGGACGGACGGAGCACAGACTTCCCCCCCCAACCAGTATGGGGACGGACGGAGCACAGACTTCCCCCCAACCAGTATGGGGACGGACGGAGCACAGACTTCCCCCCCAACCAGTATGGGGACGGACGGAGCACAGACTCCCCCCCCAACCAGTATGGGGACGGATGTAGCACAGACTCCCCCCCCAACCAGTATGGGGACGGACGGAGCACAGACTCCCCCTCCCAACCAGTATGGGGACGGACGGAGCACAGACCCCCCCAACCAGTATGGGGACGGACGGAGCACAGACTTCCCCCTCCCAACCAGTATGGGGACGGACGGAGCACAGACTCCCCCCCCAACCAGTATGGGGACGGACGGAGCACAGACCCCCCCCAACCAGTATGGGGACGGACGGAGCACAGACTTCCCCCCAACCAGTATGGGGACGGACGGAGCACAGACTCCCCCCCCCCAACCAGTATGGGGACGGACGGAGCACAGACTTCCCCCAACCAGTATGGGGACGGACGGAGCACAGACTCCCCCCAACCAGTATGGGGACGGACGGAGCACAGACTCCCCCCAACCACTATGGGGACGGACGGAGCACAGACTTCCCCCAACCAGTATGGGGACGGACGGAGCACAGACCCCCCCAACCAGTATGGGGACGGACGGAGCACAGACTCCCCCCAACCACTATGGGGACGGACGGAGCACAGACCCCCCCCCAACCACTATGGGGACGGACGGAGCACAGACCCCCCCCCAACCACTATGGGGACGGACGGAGCACAGACCCCCCCCCAACCAGTATGGGGACGGACGGAGCACAGACTTCCCCCCAACCAGTATGGGGACGTACGGAGCACAGACCCCCCCCACCAGTATGGGGACGTACGGAGCACAGACCCCCCCAACCACTATGGGGACGTACGGAGCACAGACCCCCCCAACCACTATGGGGACGGACGGAGCACAGACTAATCCTGGGACTTCCTGGTTCCTCAAGGAGGCGGGGACATGCCAGTCTGGACCGACGGCTCCTCCACAGCTACACCTCATGTTTACGCTCAATGTGCTGTGTTGCTCTATTTGTCGAGGTGACTCGCTTCACTTCAGTCGACCCAAAGGACGCTTATTTCCACATAAGTATTCTGCCAGCACACGGGGAGATTTCTCAGGTTTGTCTTTCAAGGTAGAGCCAACAAATACCCCCCTAAAAAAATATATATATATAGCCATTTCAAAATACCTTGCTGTTCCCTTCAGGGTAGACCTAGCTCCCTCTTTGTTCAACAAGTGAGGGAAGGTGGTTCTAGAACCCCTGAGAGTTTCTTACACTGTGTGCTTTGTTCAACAAGTGAGGGAAGGTGGTTCTAGAACCCCTGAGAGATTCCTACACAGACAACTGTGTGCTTTGTTCAACAAGTGAGGGAAGGTGGTTCTAGAACCCCTGAGAGTTTCCTACACAGACAACTGTGTGCTTTGTTCAACCTAACGCTCTACCTTGGTTTCAGGAACTCCCCTAAGGGGTAGTGTCGCTACGGAAGGTGGTGACAACACCACTCACACGGTGGGGGGGGGGGGGGGGCGGAGTTCACGAGGGAAGAGCAGCTCCGCCAAGTTCATGTAAACGACCTCGAACTGCTGACAGTGTTTCATGCGTTGATACTCTTTCTGCCCTTCCTTCTGTCACATCGTGTCAGGAAGACAATATGGCTGTGGAGGGTTTGGTGTGTGTGTGTGTGGGGGGGCGGGGGGGGGGGCAGGGAGACAATCACTTTCTGCTTCCACACAGACTAGCTGCCAAGGCACTCCTACTGTCACTACTGCAGCTCATGTCCCAGTCGTACTGAATGTGGGAGTCGGACATGTTGCCTGGAGGCTCGTTCCAGGCCAGTTCCGCCAACCATGACACCCACCATCTCTGATGGTTCTGAACTTGTTTCTGTAGTTAGAAACAAGATGATAAAACTATCCTGCATTTTGTTGAAGTATAATTCAATCTCCTGAGTAAGTAATTGACTGCACCAAAAAAATTGTCCATTTGAATTAATAGGATTCAGAAATGTTTTAATAAATATACCTAACATTTGTACCAAACTGTTTTTTAAAGAATGAGTAAAGACATGAGGATTCCACACACACACACACCAAACCCAACAATGAGTATCTAATATAGTAGCTAGTTTCATACAACAATGAGTATCTAATATAGTAGCTAGTTTCATATAATAGGAGTATCTACTATAGTAGCTAGTTTCATACAACAGGAGTATCTACTATAGTAGCTAGTTTCATACAACAGGAGTATCTACTATAGTAGCTAGTTTCATACAACAGGAGTATCTACTATAGTAGCTGGTATCTTATAACAGAAGTATCTACTATAGTAGCTAGTATCATTTAAAAGGAGTATCTACTATAACAGCTAGTTTCATATAACAGGAGTATCTACTATAGTAGCTAGTATCATATAAAACAGGAGTATCTAATATAGTAGCTGGTATCTTATAACACAAGTATCTACTATAGTAGCTAGTATCATTTAAAAGGAGTATCTACTATAGTAGCTAGTTTCATTTAACAGGAGAATTTAATATAGTAGCTGGTATCTTATAACAGGAGTATCTACTATAGTAGCTAGTTTCATATAACAGGAGTATCTACTATAGTAGCTAGTTTCATATAACAGGAGTATCTACTATAGGAGCTAGTATCATTTAACGGGGGTATCTCATATAGTAGCTAGTAGCATCAGCTCTCCATGTCTGGCATTTATTATGGAGCTGCGGCTTGGAGTATTGTTTCTTCATTCTATGTAAATCTATTTACATCCACTCTACCCTGTATAGGAGCACCACGATTATGAGAGAGAGAGAGAGGGAATAGGAGTTATTCCCTATATAGTGCACTACCTTTCACCAGGCCCCATAGGGAATAGGGTGCCATTTGGGACGCAGTTTATCGAAAAAAATGACAGTCGTAGTGAACATGACCTTGGTGAACAGTGTCTGCATCCCAAGAGGCACCCTATTCCCTATGGGCACTGGTCAAAAGTAGTGCACTAAGTAGGGAATATTGTGCCATAGGGTTCTGGTCAAAGTAGTGCACTAAGTAGGGAATATTGTGCCATAGGGTTCTGGTCAAAGTAGTGCACTAAGTAGGGAATATTGTGCATAGTGCTCTGGTCAAAGTAGTGCACTAAGTAGGGAATATTGTGCATATGGCTCTGGTCAAAGTAGTGCACTAAGTAGGGAATATTGTGCATAGGGCTCTGGTCAAAGTAGTGCACTAAGTAGGGAATATTGTGCATAGGGCTCTGATCAAAGTAGTGCACTAAGTAGGGAATATTGTGCATAGGGCTCTGGTCAAAAGTAGTGCACTAAGTAGGGAATATTGTGCATAGGGCTCTGGTCAAAAGTAGTGCACTAAGTAGGGAATATTGTGCATAGGGCTCTGGTCAAAAGTAGTGCACTAAGTAGGGAATATTGTGCATAGGGCTCTGGTCAAAGTAGTGCACTAAGTAGGGAATATTGTGCATAGGGCTCTGGTCAAAAGTAGTGCACTAAGTAGGGAATATTGTGCATAGGGCTCTGGTCAAAAGTAGTGCACTAAGTAGGGAATATTGTGCATAGGGCTCTGGTCAAAGTAGTGCACTAAGTAGGGAATATTGTGCATAGGGCTCTGGTCAAAGTAGTGCACTAAGTAGGGAATATTGTGCATAGGGCTCTGGTCAAAAGTAGTGCACTAAGTAGGGAATATTGTGCATAGGGCTCTGGTCAAAGTAGTGCACTAAGTAGGGAATATTGTGTATAGGGCTCTGGTCAAAGTCGTGCACTAAGTAGGGAATATTGTCCATAGGGCTCTGGTCAAAGTAGTGCACTAAGTAAGAACTATTGTCCATAGGGCTCTGGTCAAAGTCGTGCACTAAGTAAGGAATATTGTGCATAGGGCTCTGGTCAAAGTCGTGCACTAAGTAAGGAATATTGTGCCATAGGGCTCTGGTCAAAGTAGTGCACTAAGTAGGGAATATTGTGCCATAGGGCTCTGGTCAAAGTAGTGCACTAACTAGGGAATATTGTGCATAGGGCTTTGGTCAAAGTTGTGCACTAAGTAGGGAATATTGTGCATAGGGCTCTGGTCAAAAGTGGTGCACTAAGTAGGGAATATTGTGCATAGGGCTCTGGTCAAAGTAGTGCACTAAGTAGGAAATATTGTGCATAGGGCTCTGGTCAAAGTAGTGCACTAAGTAGGGAATATTGTGCCATAGGGCTCTGGTCAAAGTAGTGCACTAAGTAGGGAATATTGTGCATAGGGCTCTGGTCAAAGTAGTGCACTAAGTAGGGAATATTGTGCATAGGGCTCTGGTCAAAGTAGTGCACTAAGTAAGGAATATTGTGCATAGGGCTCTGGTCAAAGTAGTGCACTAAGTAGGGAATATTGTGCCATAGGGCTCTGGTCAAAGTAGTGCACTAAGTAGGGAATATTGTGCCATAGGGCCCTGGTCAAAGTAGTGCACTATACAGGGAATATGGCAGTAGGGTGAAGGTAAAGTAGGGATGCACACTGAGAGGAAAATAGAATCTCTTCCTCTATGTGAGTTAATTCTATTGGGACTGTGGTTAGCTCGCTTAGGGCCCGGAAGAAGGTCAAATATTCAATTCCCCCTCAACCCACATGAGAACCCACAACCCCAAGTTCCCTAAAAAATGTAATGTACTGTAGGTAATACTCTGGATAAGAGCGTCTGCTAAGTGAAAAAAATAAAATAGTGTCTCTCTCTCTCCCTTTTATTGTGACACTCCTAACTCTAACTCTAACTCTAACTCTCTCTCTCTCTGTGTGTGTCAGTGTGTTTGTGTATCAGTGTGTGTGTCTCAGTGTGTGTGTGTCTCAATGTGTGTATCAGTGTGTGTGTGTGTGTGTGTGTGTCTCAGTGTGTGTGTCTCTCAGTATGTGTGTGTGTGTGTCTGTTTGTGTGCGTGTCACTGTGTGTGTCTCAGTGTGTGTGTCTCAGTGTGTGTGTGTCTGTTTGTGTGTGTATCAGTGTGTGTGTCTCAGTGTGTGTGTCTCAGTGTGTGTGTCACTGTGTGTGTCTCAGTGTGTGTGTCTCAGTGTGTGTGTCACTGTGTCAGTCTGTTTGTGTGTGTATCAGTGTGTGTGTCTCAGTGTGTGTATATCAGTGTGTGTGTCTCAGTGTGTGTGTCTCAGTGTGTGTGTCACTGTGTCAGTCTGTTTGTGTGTGTATCAGTGTGTGTGTCTCAGTGTGTGTATATCAGTGTGTGTGTCTCAGTGTGTGTGTCTCAGTGTGTGTGTCTCAGTGTGTGTGTCTCAGTGTGTGTGTCTCAGTGTGTGTGTCTCAGTGTGTGTGTGTCTCAGTGTGAGTCTGTTTGTGTGTGTATCAGTGTGTCTGTTTGTGTGTGTATCAGTGTGTGTGTCTCAGTGTGTGTGTCTCAGTGTGTGTGTCTCAGTGTGTGTCTCAGTGTGTGTGTCTCAGTGTGTGTGTCTCAGTGTGTGTGTGTCTCAGTGTGTGTCTGTTTGTGTGTGTATCAGTGTGTCTGTTTGTGTGTGTATCAGTGTGTGTGTCTCAGTGTGTGTGTCTCAGTGTGTGTGTCTCAGTGTGTGTGTGTCTCAGTGTGTGTCTGTTTGTGTGTCTATCAGTGTGCGTGTGTGTGTGTGTATCAGTGTGTGTGTCTCAGTGTGAGTGTCACTGTGTGAGTGTCACTGTGTGTGTCTCAGTGTGTGTGTCTCAGTGTGTGTGTGTCTCAGTGTGTGTGTGTATGTGTGTGTGTGTCTCAGTGTGTGTGTGTGTGTGTGTGTGTGTGTGTGTGTGTGTCTCAGTGTGTGTGTCTCAGTGTGTGTCACAGAGCTCATTATGTTTGTTTGTCAAACAGGCAGACAAGAGGAACGACACATCTGTCCTCCTGCTCGGTGTGTTTGTCTCGTTATTCCATCATTAACGGTACCGCGTCGAAAAGAGAGAAGATGAACGACCCAGCGAAACACATCAGCCTCAGAGACAGCGTTAGTTCAAACTGTAGAACCCGGTTCCTGCATTTGAAAATAACAATAGATTTTATCAAACAAAACTATGCGAACACAAATATCAACGCCTTTCTTCAAATCAGAAGTATATATTTTTAAACCTGCATATTTAGCTGAAAGAAATCCAGGTTAGCAGGCAATATTAACCAGGTGAAAATGTGTCACTTCTCTTGCGTTCATTGCACGCAGAGTCAAAACTTCTAGGGAGTTTTTCCTAGCCACCGTGCTTCTACACCTGCATTGCTTGCTGTTTGGGGGTTTAGTGCTGGGTTTCTGTACAGCACTTTGAGATATCAGCTGATGTACGAAGGGCTATATAAATACATTTGATTTGATCTCTGTGTCAAGACTCAGGAGAAGATACAGATGCAGAGAGTTTCCAAGGAAACTAGAACAGGGGGGAGGGACAAACGACAGGTCAAAGGGCAGAGGTCAGTAATCCAGAGCAGAGCCCGAAAGGTACAGAACGGCAGGCAGGGTCAGGGTCAGGGCAGGCAGAGGTCAGTAATCCAGAGCAGAGCACAAAAGGTGCAGAACGGCAGGCAGGGTCAGGGTCAGGGCAGGCAGAGGTCAGTAATCCAGAGCAGAGCATGAAAGGTGCAGAACGGCAGGCAGGGTCAGGGTCAGGGCAGGCAGAGGTCAGTAATCCAGAGCAGAGCACGAAAGGTGCAGAACGGCAGGTAGGGTCAGGGTTAGGGTCAGGGCAGAGGTCAATAATCCAGGTTGGTCAGGCAAGGTACAGAATGGCAGGGAGTGTCAGGGTCAAGGCAGGCAGAGGTCAGTAATCCAGGGTGGTGACCAGGTACAGGATGGCAGTGAGGTTCAGGGTCAAGGCAGACAGGATGGCAGTGAGGTTCAGGGTCAAGGCAGGCAGAATGGCAGGGAGGGTCAGGGTCAAGGCAGGCAGAGGTCAGTAATCCAGGGTGGTGACCAGGTACAGAATGGCTGGGAGGTTCAGGGTCTTGGCAGGCAGAATTGTCAAAACTGGGAAAACTAGAAAACCTGGAACTAGAGAAAGACAGGAGCACAAAAAAATGCTGATAGGCTTGACGAAACAAAACTAACTAGCAACCGACAAACAGAGAACCCAGATATAAAAACACCGAGTATAATGAGGAAGATGGGTAACATCTGGTGGGGGGAGACAATCACAAAGACAGATGGAAAAGATCAGGGTGTGACACTCTCGTATGACAAATCAGAGCAAAATTACTGAATTTAAGTACATTATTTACCTTTGAAGGTGAATGTTTGAATCCAGTTCCTGTGATTAAACCTGTAATGGCGAGGGTTCCCCTAGGGGAACTCCCCCCCCATTCAGTTGAAAAGGTGGCCCGGGAAATTCAAAAATATTCTTTAAAAATATTTAACTTTCACAGATTAAAACCTCTTGAAACTCCCCATCCCGGATCCGGGATCGTGACTAAAGCCTCAGGCTCATTAGCATAACGCAACGTTAACGATTTCTGAAAATCGCAAATAAAATTAAAATAATGCGTTTGCTCTCAAGCTTAGCCTTTTCTTAACAACACTGTCATCTCAGATTTTCAAAATATGCTTTTGAACCATAGAAATTGACTAATTTGTGTAAGAGTATGCAAAGCTAGCATAGCATTTTGTGTAGCATGTAGCACGCAACATTTTCACAAAAGCCAGATAACCAAATAAATAAAATCATTAACTTTGAAGAGCTTCGGATGTTTTCAATGAGGAGACTCTCAGTTACATAGCAAATGTGCAGTTTTTCAAAAAAATATTATTTGTGTAGGACAAATCGCTCCGTTTTGTTCACGTTTGGCTATGAAAAAACACTGTATACAGTTATAGCCTGAAGCTCATTAGAATAATGTAACGTTAACGATTTCTGAAAATCGCAAATAAAATGAAAATAATGCATCTGCTCTCAAGCTTAGCCTTTTCTTAACAACACTGTCATCTCAGATTTTCAAAATATGCTTTTGAACCATAGAAATTGACTAATTTGTGTAAGAGTATGCAAAGCTAGCAATGCATTTTGAATAACATGTAGCACGCAACATTTTCACAAAAACCAGATAACCAAATAAATAAAAGCATTTACCTTTGAAGAGCTTCTGATGTTTTCAATGAGGAGACTCTCAGTTACACACCAAATGCGCAGTGTTTCCTGAAAGCGTCTGTGTGTAGGAGAAATCGTTCCGTTTTCTACATTGCGCCTGGCTACTGAAACTAACCGAAAATGCAGTCACCTACAACGTAAAACTTTTTCCGGATTAACTACATAATATCGACCGAAACATGGCAAACGTTGTTTGGAATCAGTCCTCAAGGTGTTCTTTCACATATCTCTTCATTGACATGCAGTTCGTGGAAGCTTGCTTTACTCTCTGTATTGTTTGGAAAAATACTGGCAGGTGACTTTTGCGCACCAATTTCGGCGCAGGACACCGGGCGGACACGTGGTAAATGTGGTCTCTTATGGTCAATCTTCCAATGATCTGCCTACAAATACGTCACAATGCTGCAGACACCTTGGGGAAACGACAGAAAGGGCAGACTCATTCCTCTTGCGTTCACAGCCATATAAGGAGATCATGACAAACAGAGCCTCAAAAATCCTTGTCATTTCCTGGATGCCATCTCATCTTGGTTTTGCCTGAAGCTCACGTTAAAGGGCACGCACAGAGTAGATCTTTGTATTTCTGGACACGTCAGAGTGTTTCCTTTCGAACAGTAGCAATTATATGCATAGTCGAGCATCTTTTTGTGACAAAATATCTTGTTTAAAACGGGAACGTTTTTCATCCAAAAATGAAATTGCGCCCCTAGAGTTCCAAAAGGTTAATAGACATTCTATTCTAGTCTAGACTTCTACTACAACGGATTCTAACAGACATTCTATTCTAGTCTAGACTTCTACGACAACAGATTCTAACAGACATTCTAGTCTAGACTTCTACTACAACGGATTCTAACAGACATTCTATTCTAGTCTAGACTTCTACTACAACAGATTCTAACAGACATTCTATTCTAGTCTAGACTTCTACTACAACAGATTCTAACAGACATTCTATTCTAGTCTAGACTTCTACTACAACAGATTCTAACAGACATTCTATTCTAGTCTAGACTTCTACTACAACAGATTCTAACAGACATTCTATTCTAGTCTAGACTTCTACTACAACAGATTCTAACAGACATTCTATTCTAGTCTAGACTTCTACGACAACAGATTCTAACAGACATTCTATTCTAGTCTAGACTTCTACTACAACAGATTCTAACAGACATTCTATTCTAGTCTAGACTTCTACTACAACAGATTCTAACAGACATTCTATTCTAGTCTAGACTTCTACGACAACAGATTCTAACAGACATTCTATTCTAGTCTAGACTTCTACTACAACAGATTCTAACAGACATTCTATTCTAGTCTAGACTTCTACTACAACAGATTCTAACAGACATTCTATTCTAGATCAGAACTCCAACTCTGATTATCTTTATGAATACTGGACCTGATCCTAGATCAGAACTCCTACTCTGATCATCTTTATGAATACTGGACCTGATCCTAGATCAGAACTCCTACTCTGATCATCTTTATGAATACTGGACCTGATCCTAGATCAGAACTCCAACTCTGATCATCTTTATGAATACTGGAACTGATCCTAGATCAGAACTCCTACTCCGATCATCTTTATGAATACTGGACCTGATCCTAGATCAGAACTCCTACTCTGATAATCTTTATGAATACTGATCCTAGATCAGAACTCCTACTCTGATCATCTTTATGAATTATGGACCTGATCCTAGATCAGAACTCCTACTCTGATAATCTTTATGAATACTGGACCTGATCCTAGATCAGAACTCCTACTCTGATCATCTTTATGAATTATGGACCTGATCCTAGATCAGAACTCCTACTCTGATAATCTTTATGAATACTGGACCTGATCCTAGATCAGAACTCCTACTCTGATCATCTTTATGAATTATGGACCTGATCCTAGATCAGAACTCCTACTCTGATCATCTTTATGAATACTGGACCTGATCCTAAATCAGAACTCCTACTCTGATAATCTTTATGAATACTGGACCTGATCCTAGATCAGAACTCCTACTCTGATCATCTTTATGAATTATGGACCTGATCCTAGATCAGTACTCCTACTCTGATAACTGGTAAAATACGGGCCATGGTTGCCAAATGATGTTGATGTGGTTTGGTATTGATGATGCTAAGTTGATCCTGTCTTATTTGTACAGGGCTGAAGGTCCTTCTCTCTCCCTTGAATACATGGCTGATTACTGTTACATCTGTAAATATATGTTGTATTATTCTGCCAGGGAGAGTTAGCCTTGACTGTTTCATCTCACTCACTCACTCACTCACTCACTCACTCACTCACTCACTCACTCACTCACTCACTCACTCACTCACTCCCTTCCTTTCTGGCCAGGTGAGAGATTAGTTTGAAAGAGCGTTTTATGTGATGGAGTGTGTGAGAGTAATGGGGAATGTCCTAACCGGATCTCTTCATCAGAACAGAGAAATGTAGACATACAATAGAACAAACATCATCTACTGACCTCTGACCTCTATTGTCTCTTCATCATGTCAGGTTCTGGCCTCTCCTCTACTGTCATCTCATCATGTCAGGTTCTGGCCTATCCTCTACTGTCATCTCATCATGTCAGGTTCTCTCCTCTACTGTCATCTCATCATGTCAGGTTCTCTCCTCTACTGTCATCTCATCATGTCAGGTTCTGGCCTCTCCTCTACTGTCATCTCATCATGTCAGGTTCTCTCCTCTACTGTCATCTCATCATGTCAGGTTCTGACCTCTCCTCTACTGTCATCTCATCATGTCAGGTTCTCTCCTCTACTGTCATCTCATCATGTCAGGTTCTGGCCTCTCCTCTACTGTCATATCATCATGTCAGGTTCTCTCCTCTACTGTCATCTCATCATGTCAGATTCTGGCCTCTCCTCTACTGTCATCTCATCATGTCAGGTTCTCTCCTCTACTGTCATCTCATCATGTCAGATTCTGACCTCTCCTCTACTGTCATATCATCATGTCAGGTTCTCTCCTCTACTGTCATCTCATCATGTCAGGTTCTCTCCTCTACTGTCATCTCATCATGTCATGTTCTGGCCTCTCCTCTACTGTCATCTCATCATGTCAGGTTCTCTCCTCTACTGTCATCTCATCATGTCAGGTTCTCTCCTCTACTGTCATCTCATCATGTCAGGTTCTGACCTCTCCTCTACTGTCATATCATCATGTCAGGTCCTCTCCTCTACTGTCATCTCATCATGTCAGGTTCTGACCTCTCCTCTACTGTCATATCATCATGTCAGGTTCTGGCCTCTCCTCTACTGTCATCTCATCATGTCAGGTTCTGGCCTCTACTGTCATCTCATCATGTCAGGTTCTGACCTCTCCTCTACTGTCATCTCATCATGCCAGGTTCTCTCCTCTACTGTCATCTCATCATGTCAGGTTCTGACCTCTCCTCTACTGTCATCTCATCATGTCAGGTTCTGTTCTCTCCTATACTGTCATCTCATCATGTCAGGTTCTGGTCTCTCCTCTACTGTCATCTCATCATGTCAGGTTCTCTCCTCTACTGTCATATCATCATGTCAGGTTCTCTCCTCTACTGACATCTCATCATGTCAGGTTCTGTTCTCTCCTCTACTTTCATCTCATCATGTCAGGTTCTCTCCTCTACTGTCATCTCATCATGTCAGGTTCTCTCCTCTACTGTCATATCATCATGTCAGGTTCTCTCCTCTACTGTCATTTCATCATGTCAGGTTCTCTCCTCTACTGTCATCTCATCATGTCAGGTTCTCTCCTCTACTGTCATCTCATCATGTCAGGTTCTCTCCTCTACTGTCATCTCATCATGTCAGGTTCTCTCCTCTACTGTCATCTCATCATGTCAGGTTCTGGCCTCTCCTCTACTGTCATCTCATCATGTCAGGTTCTGGCCTCTCCTCTACTGTCATCTCATCATGTCAGGTTCTCTCCTCTACTGTCATCTCATCATGTCAGGTTCTCTCCTCTACTGTCATCTCATCATGTCAGGTTCTCTCCTCTACTGTCATCTCATCATGTCAGGTTCTGGCCTCTCCTCTACTGTCATATCATCATGTCAGGTTCTGGCCTCTCCTCTACTGTCATCTCATCATGTCAGGTTCTCTCCTCTACTGTCATATCATCATGTCAGGTTTTCTCCTCTACTGTCATCTCATCATGTCAGGTTCTCTCCTCTACTGTCATCTCATCATGTCAGGTTCTCTCCTCTACTGTCATATCATCATGTCAGGTTCTCTCCTCTACTGTCATCTCATCATGTCAGGTTCTCTCCTCTACTGTCATCTCATCATGTCAGGTTCTCTCCTCTACTGTCATCTCATCATGTCAGGTTTTCTCCTCTACTGTCATCTCATCATGTCAGGTTTTCTCCTCTACTGTCATCTCATCATGTCAGGTTCTCTCCTCTACTGTCATCTCATCATGTCAGGTTCTCTCCTCTACTGTCATCTCATCATGTCAGGTTCTGGCCTCTCCTCTACTGTCATCTCATCATGTCAGGTTCTCTCCTCTACTGTCATTTCATCGTGTCAGGTTCTGGCCTCTACTGTCATCTCATCATGTCAGGTTCTGGCCTCTCCTCTACTGTCATCTCATCATGTCAGGTTCTGGCCTCTCCTCTACTGTCATCTCATCATGTCAGGTTCTGGCCTCTCCTCTACTGTCATCTCATCATGTCAGGTTCTCTCCTCTACTGTCTTCTCATCATGTCAGGTTCTCTCCTCTACTGTCATCTCATCATGTCAGGTTCTCTCCTCTACTGTCATCTCATCATGTCAGGTTCTGGCCTCTCCTCTACTGTCATATCATCATGTCAGGTTCTGGCCTCTCCTCTACTGTCATCTCATCATGTCAGGTTCTCTCCTCTACTGTCATATCATCATGTCAGGTTCTCTCCTCTACTGTCATCTCATCATGTCAGGTTCTCTCCTCCACTGTCATCTCATCATGTCAGGTTCTCTCCTCTACTGTCATCTCATCATGTCAGGTTCTCTCCTCTACTGTCATATCATCATGTCAGGTTCTCTCCTCTACTGTCATTTCATCATACCAGGTTCTCTCCTCTACTGTCATCTCATCATGTCAGGTTCTCTCCTCTACTGTCATCTCATCATGTCAGGTTCTGGCCTCTCCTCTACTGTCATCTCATTATGTCAGGTTCCGGTCTCTCCTCTACTGTCATCTCATCATGTCAGGTTTTCTCCTCTACTGTCATCTCATCATGTCAGGTTCTCTCCTCTACTGTCATCTCATCATGTCAGGTTCTCTCCTCTACTGTCATATCATCATGTCAGGTTCTCTCCTCTACTGTCATCTCATCATGTCAGGTTCTGGCCTCTCCTCTACTGTCATCTCATCATGTCAGGTTCTCTCCTCTACTGTCATTTCATCGTGTCAGGTTCTGGCCTCTACTGTCATCTCATCATGTCAGGTTCTGGCCTCTCCTCTACTGTCATCTCATCATGTCAGGTTCTGGCCTCTCATCTACTGTCATCTCATCATGTCAGGTTCTGGCCTCTACTGTCATCTCATCATGTCAGGTTCTGGCCACTCCTCTACTGTCATATCATCATGTCAGGTTCTCTCCTCTACTGTCATCTCATCATGTCAGGTTCTCTCCTCTACTGTCATCTCATCATGTCAGGTTCTCTCCTCTACTGTCATATCATCATGTAAGGTTCTCTCCTCAACTGTCATCTCAAAATGTCAGGTTCTGGCCTCTCCTCTACTGTCATCTCATCATGTCAGGTTCTGGCCTCTCCTCTACTGTCATCTCATCATGTCAGGTTCTGGCCTCTCCTCTACTGTCATATCATCATGTCAGGTTCTCTCCTCTACTGTCATCTCATCATGTCAGGTTCTCTCCTCTACTGTCATCTCATCATGTCAGGTTCTCTCCTCTACTGTCATCTCATCATGTCAGGTTCTGGCCTCTCCTCTACTGTCATCTCATCATGTCAGGTTCTCTCCTCTACTGTCATCTCATCATGTCAGGTTCTCTCCTCTACTAACATCTCATCATGTCAGGTTCTGGCCTCTCCTCTACTGTCATCTCATCATGCCAGGTTCTCTCCTCTACTAACATCTCATCATGTCAGGTTCTCTCCTCTACTAACATCTCATCATGTCAGGTTCTGGCCTCTCCTCTACTGTCATCTCATCATGCCAGGTTCTCTCCTCTACTAACATCTCATCATGTCAGGTTCTCTCCTCTACTGTCATCTCATCGTGTCAGGTTCTGGCCTCTCCTCTACTGTCATCTCATCATGTCAGGTTCTCTCCTCTACTGTCATATCATCATGTCAGGTTCTCTCCTATACTGTCATCTCATCATGTCAGGTTCTGGCCTCTCCTCTACTGTCATCTCATCATGTCAGGTTCTCTCCTCTACTGTCATCTCATCATGTCAGGTTCTCTCCTCTACTGTCATCTCATCATGTTAGGTTCTGGCCTCTCCTCTACTGTCATCTCATCATGTCAGGTTCTGGCCTCTCCTCTACTGTCATCTCATCATGTCAGGTTCTCTCCTCTACTGTCATCTCATCATGTCAGGTTCTCTCCTCTACTGTCATCTCATCATGTCAGGTTCTCTCCTCTACTGTCATCTCATCATGTCAGGTTCTGACCTCTCCTCTACTGTCATCTCATCATGTCAGGTTCTCTCCTCTACTGTCATCTCATCATGTCAGGTTCTCTCCTCTACTAACATCTCATCATGTCAGGTTCTGGCCTCTCCTCTACTGTCATCTCATCATGCCAGGTTCTCTCCTCTACTAACATCTCATCATGTCAGGTTCTCTCCTCTACTGTCATCTCATCGTGTCAGGTTCTGGCCTCTCCTCTACTGTCATCTCATCATGTCAGGTTCTCTCCTCTACTGTCATATCATCATGTCAGGTTCTCTCCTATACTGTCATCTCATCATGTCAGGTTCTGGCCTCTCCTCTACTGTCATCTCATCATGTCAGGTTCTCTCCTCTACTGTCATCTCATCATGTCAGGTTCTCTCCTCTACTGTCATCTCATCATGTTAGGTTCTGGCCTCTCCTCTACTGTCATCTCATCATGTCAGGTTCTGGCCTCTCCTCTACTGTCATCTCATCATGTCAGGTTCTCTCCTCTACTGTCATCTCATCATGTCAGGTTCTCTCCTCTACTGTCATCTCATCATGTCAGGTTCTCTCCTCTACTGTCATCTCATCATGTCAGGTTCTCTCCTCTACTGTCATCTCATCATGTCAGGTTCTCTCCTCTACTGTCATCTCATCGTGTCAGGTTCTGGCCTCTCCTCTACTGTCATCTCATCATGTCAGGTTCTCTCCTCTACTGTCATCTCATCATGTCAGGTTCTCTCCTCTACTGTCATCTCATCATGTCAGGTTCTCTCCTCTACTGTCATCTCATCATGTCAGGTTCTCTCCTCTACTGTCATCTCATCATGTCAGGTTCTGGCCTCTCCTCTACTGTCATCTCATCATGTCAGGTTCTCTCCTCTACTGTCATCTCATCGTGTCAGGTTCTGGCCTCTCCTCTACTGTCATCTCATCATGTCAGGTTCTCTCCTCTACTGTCATCTCATCATGTCAGGTTCTCTCCCCTACTGTCATCTCATCATGTCAGGTTCTGGCCTCTCCTCTACTGTCATCTCATCATGTCAGGTTCTCTCCTCTACTGTCATCTCATCATGTCAGGTTCTGGCCTCTCCTCTACTGTCATCTCATCATGTCAGGTTCTGGCCTCTCCTCTACTGACATCTCATCATGTCAGGTTCTCTCCTCTACTGTCATCTCATCATGTCAGGTTCTCTCCTCTACTGTCATCTCATCATGTCAGGTTCTGGCCTCTCCTCTACTGTCATCTCATCATGTCAGGTTCTCTCCTCTACTGTCATCTCATCATGTCAGGTTCTCTCCTCTACTAACATCTCATCATGTCAGGTTCTGGCCTCTCCTCTACTGTCATCTCATCATGCCAGGTTCTCTCCTCTACTAACATCTCATCATGTCAGGTTCTCTCCTCTACTAACATCTCATCATGTCAGGTTCTGGCCTCTCCTCTACTGTCATCTCATCATGCCAGGTTCTCTCCTCTACTAACATCTCATCATGTCAGGTTCTCTCCTCTACTGTCATCTCATCGTGTCAGGTTCTGGCCTCTCCTCTACTGTCATCTCATCATGTCAGGTTCTCTCCTCTACTGTCATATCATCATGTCAGGTTCTCTCCTATACTGTCATCTCATCATGTCAGGTTCTGGCCTCTCCTCTACTGTCATCTCATCATGTCAGGTTCTCTCCTCTACTGTCATCTCATCATGTCAGGTTCTCTCCTCTACTGTCATCTCATCATGTCAGGTTCTGGCCTCTCCTCTACTGTCATCTCATCATGTCAGGTTCTGGCCTCTCCTCTACTGTCATCTCATCATGTCAGGTTCTGGCCTCTCCTCTACTGTCATCTCATCATGTCAGGTTCTCTCCTCTACTGTCATCTCATCATGTCAGGTTCTCTCCTCTACTGTCATCTCATCATGTCAGGTTCTCTCCTCTACTGTCATCTCATCATGTCAGGTTCTCTCCTCTACTGTCATCTCATCATGTCAGGTTCTGGCCTCTCCTCTACTGTCATCTCATCATGTCAGGTTCTCTCCTCTACTGTCATCTCATCATGTCAGGTTCTCTCCTCTACTGTCATCTCATCATGTCAGGTTCTCTCCTCTACTGTCATCTCATCATGTCAGGTTCTCTCCTCTACTGTCATCTCATCATGTCAGGTTCTCTCCTCTACTGTCATCTCATCGTGTCAGGTTCTGGCCTCTCCTCTACTGTCATCTCATCATGTCAGGTTCTCTCCTCTACTGTCATCTCATCATGTCAGGTTCTCTCCTCTACTGTCATCTCATCATGTCAGGTTCTCTCCTCTACTGTCATCTCATCATGTCAGGTTCTCTCCTCTACTGTCATCTCATCATGTCAGGTTCTGGCCTCTCCTCTACTGTCATCTCATCATGTCAGGTTCTCTCCTCTACTGTCATCTCATCGTGTCAGGTTCTGGCCTCTCCTCTACTGTCATCTCATCATGTCAGGTTCTCTCCTCTACTGTCATCTCATCATGTCAGGTTCTCTCCCCTACTGTCATCTCATCATGTCAGGTTCTGGCCTCACCTCTACTGTCATCTCATCATGTCAGGTTCTCTCCTCTACTGTCATCTCATCATGTCAGGTTCTGGCCTCTCCTCTACTGTCATCTCATCATGTCAGGTTCTGGCCTCTCCTCTACTGACATCTCATCATGTCAGGTTCTCTCCTCTACTGTCATCTCATCATGTCAGGTTCTCTCCTCTACTGTCATCTCATCATGTCAGGTTCTGGCCTCTCCTCTACTGTCATCTCATCATGTCAGGTTCTGGCCTCTCCTCTACTGTCATCTCATCATATCAGGTTCTCTCCTCTACTGTCATCTCATCATGTCAGGTTCTCTCCTCTACTGTCATCTCATCATGTCAGGTTCTGGCCTCTCCTCTACTGTCATCTCATCATGTCAGGTTCTGGCCTCTCCTCTACTGTCATCTCATCATGTCAGGTTCTGGCCTCTCCTCTACTGTCATCTCATCATGTCAGGTTCTCTCCTCTACTGTCATTTCATCGTGTCAGGTTCTGGCCTCTACTGTCATCTCATCATGTCAGGTTCTGGCCTCTCCTCTACTGTCATCTCATCATGTCAGGTTCTGGCCTCTCCTCTACTGTCATCTCATCATGTCAGGTTCTGGCCTCTCCTCTACTGTCATCTCATCATGTCAGGTTCTCTCCTCTACTGTCATCTCATCATGTCAGGTTCTCTCCTCTACTGTCATCTCATCATGTCAGGTTCTCTCCTCTACTGTCATCTCATCATGTCAGGTTCTCTCCTCTACTGTCATCTCATCATGTCAGGTTCTCTCCTCTACTGTCATATCATCATGTCAGGTTCTCTCCTCTACTGTCATCTCATCATGTCAGGTTCTCTCCTCCACCATCATCTCATCATGTCAGGTTCTCTCCTCTACTGTCATCTCATCATGTCAGGTTCTCTCCTCTACTGTCATTTCATCATACCAGGTTCTCTCCTCTACTGTCATCTCATCATGTCAGGTTCTCTCCTCTACTGTCATCTCATCATGTCAGGTTCTGGCCTCTCCTCTACTGTCATCTCATTATGTCAGGTTCCGGTCTCTCCTCTACTGTCATCTCATCATGTCAGGTTTTCTCCTCTACTGTCATCTCATCATGTCAGGTTCTCTCCTCTACTGTCATCTCATCATGTCAGGTTCTCTCCTCTACTGTCATATCATCATGTCAGGTTCTCTCCTCTACTGTCATCTCATCATGTCAGGTTCTGGCCTCTCCTCTACTGTCATCTCATCATGTCAGGTTCTCTCCTCTACTGTCATTTCATCGTGTCAGGTTCTGGCCTCTACTGTCATCTCATCATGTCAGGTTCTGGCCTCTCCTCTACTGTCATCTCATCATGTCAGGTTCTGGCCTCTCATCTACTGTCATCTCATCATGTCAGGTTCTGGCCTCTACTGTCATCTCATCATGTCAGGTTCTGGCCACTCCTCTACTGTCATATCATCATGTCAGGTTCTCTCCTCTACTGTCATCTCATCATGTCAGGTTCTCTCCTCTACTGTCATCTCATCATGTCAGGTTCTCTCCTCTACTGTCATATCATCATGTAAGGTTCTCTCCTCAACTGTCATCTCAAAATGTCAGGTTCTGGCCTCTCCTCTACTGTCATCTCATCATGTCAGGTTCTGGCCTCTCCTCTACTGTCATCTCATCATGTCAGGTTCTGGCCTCTCCTCTACTGTCATATCATCATGTCAGGTTCTCTCCTCTACTGTCATCTCATCATGTCAGGTTCTCTCCTCTACTGTCATCTCATCATGTCAGGTTCTCTCCTCTACTGTCATCTCATCATGTCAGGTTCTGGCCTCTCCTCTACTGTCATCTCATCATGTCAGGTTCTCTCCTCTACTGTCATCTCATCATGTCAGGTTCTCTCCTCTACTAACATCTCATCATGTCAGGTTCTGGCCTCTCCTCTACTGTCATCTCATCATGCCAGGTTCTCTCCTCTACTAACATCTCATCATGTCAGGTTCTCTCCTCTACTAACATCTCATCATGTCAGGTTCTGGCCTCTCCTCTACTGTCATCTCATCATGCCAGGTTCTCTCCTCTACTAACATCTCATCATGTCAGGTTCTCTCCTCTACTGTCATCTCATCGTGTCAGGTTCTGGCCTCTCCTCTACTGTCATCTCATCATGTCAGGTTCTCTCCTCTACTGTCATATCATCATGTCAGGTTCTCTCCTATACTGTCATCTCATCATGTCAGGTTCTGGCCTCTCCTCTACTGTCATCTCATCATGTCAGGTTCTCTCCTCTACTGTCATCTCATCATGTCAGGTTCTCTCCTCTACTGTCATCTCATCATGTTAGGTTCTGGCCTCTCCTCTACTGTCATCTCATCATGTCAGGTTCTGGCCTCTCCTCTACTGTCATCTCATCATGTCAGGTTCTCTCCTCTACTGTCATCTCATCATGTCAGGTTCTCTCCTCTACTGTCATCTCATCATGTCAGGTTCTCTCCTCTACTGTCATCTCATCATGTCAGGTTCTCTCCTCTACTGTCATCTCATCATGTCAGGTTCTCTCCTCTACTGTCATCTCATCGTGTCAGGTTCTGGCCTCTCCTCTACTGTCATCTCATCATGTCAGGTTCTCTCCTCTACTGTCATCTCATCATGTCAGGTTCTCTCCTCTACTGTCATCTCATCATGTCAGGTTCTCTCCTCTACTGTCATCTCATCATGTCAGGTTCTCTCCTCTACTGTCATCTCATCATGTCAGGTTCTGGCCTCTCCTCTACTGTCATCTCATCATGTCAGGTTCTCTCCTCTACTGTCATCTCATCGTGTCAGGTTCTGGCCTCTCCTCTACTGTCATCTCATCATGTCAGGTTCTCTCCTCTACTGTCATCTCATCATGTCAGGTTCTCTCCCCTACTGTCATCTCATCATGTCAGGTTCTCTCCTCTACTGTCATCTCATCATGTCAGGTTCTGGCCTCTCCTCTACTGTCATCTCATCATGTCAGGTTCTGGCCTCTCCTCTACTGACATCTCATCATGTCAGGTTCTCTCCTCTACTGTCATCTCATCATGTCAGGTTCTCTCCTCTACTGTCATCTCATCATGTCAGGTTCTGGCCTCTCCTCTACTGTCATCTCATCATGTCAGGTTCTCTCCTCTACTGTCATCTCATCATGTCAGGTTCTCTCCTCTACTAACATCTCATCATGTCAGGTTCTGGCCTCTCCTCTACTGTCATCTCATCATGCCAGGTTCTCTCCTCTACTAACATCTCATCATGTCAGGTTCTCTCCTCTACTAACATCTCATCATGTCAGGTTCTGGCCTCTCCTCTACTGTCATCTCATCATGCCAGGTTCTCTCCTCTACTAACATCTCATCATGTCAGGTTCTCTCCTCTACTGTCATCTCATCATGTCAGGTTCTGGCCTCTCCTCTACTGTCATCTCATCATGTCAGGTTCTCTCCTCTACTGTCATTTCATCATGTCAGGTTCTCTCCTATACTGTCATCTCATCATGTCAGGTTCTGGCCTCTCCTCTACTGTCATCTCATCATGTCAGGTTCTCTCCTCTACTGTCATCTCATCATGTCAGGTTCTCTCCTCTACTGTCATCTCATCATGTCAGGTTCTCTCCTCTACTGTCATCTCATCATGTCAGGTTCTGGCCTCTCCTCTACTGTCATCTCATCATGTCAGGTTCTGGCCTCTCCTCTACTGTCATCTCATCATGTCAGGTTCTCTCCTCTACTGTCATCTCATCATGTCAGGTTCTCTCCTCTACTGTCATCTCATCATGTCAGGTTCTCTCCTCTACTGTCATCTCATCATGTCAGGTTCTCTCCTCTACTGTCATCTCATCATGTCAGGTTCTGGCCTCTCCTCTACTGTCATCTCATCATGTCAGGTTCTCTCCTCTACTGTCATCTCATCATGTCAGGTTCTCTCCTCTACTGTCATCTCATCATGTCAGGTTCTCTCCTCTACTGTCATCTCATCATGTCAGGTTCTCTCCTCTACTGTCATCTCATCATGTCAGGTTCTCTCCTCTACTGTCATCTCATCGTGTCAGGTTCTGGCCTCTCCTCTACTGTCATCTCATCATGTCAGGTTCTCTCCTCTACTGTCATCTCATCATGTCAGGTTCTCTCCTCTACTGTCATCTCATCATGTCAGGTTCTCTCCTCTACTGTCATCTCATCATGTCAGGTTCTCTCCTCTACTGTCATCTCATCATGTCAGGTTCTGGCCTCTCCTCTACTGTCATCTCATCATGTCAGGTTCTCTCCTCTACTGTCATCTCATCGTGTCAGGTTCTGGCCTCTCCTCTACTGTCATCTCATCATGTCAGGTTCTCTCCTCTACTGTCATCTCATCATGTCAGGTTCTCTCCCCTACTGTCATCTCATCATGTCAGGTTCTGGCCTCACCTCTACTGTCATCTCATCATGTCAGGTTCTCTCCTCTACTGTCATCTCATCATGTCAGGTTCTGGCCTCTCCTCTACTGTCATCTCATCATGTCGGGTTCTGGCCTCTCCTCTACTGACATCTCATCATGTCAGGTTCTCTCCTCTACTGTCATCTCATCATGTCAGGTTCTCTCCTCTACTGTCATCTCATCATGTCAGGTTCTGGCCTCTCCTCTACTGTCATCTCATCATGTCAGGTTCTGGCCTCTCCTCTACTGTCATCTCATCATGTCAGGTTCTGGCCTCTCCTCTACTGTCATCTCATCATGTCAGGTTCTCTCCTCTACTGTCATCTCATCATGTCAGGTTCTCTCCTCTACTGTCATCTCATCATGTCAGGTTCTGGCCTCTCCTCTACTGTCATCTCATCATGTCAGGTTCTCTCCTCTACTGTCATCTCATCATGTCAGGTTCTGGCCTCTCCTCTACTGTCATATCATCATGTCAGGTTCTCTCCTCTACTGTCATCTCATCATGTCAGATTCTGACCTCTCCTCTACTGTCATATCATCATGTCAGGTTCTCTCCTCTACTGTCATCTCATCATGTCAGGTTCTCTCCTCTACTGTCATCTCATCATGTCAGGTTCTCTCCTCTACTGTCATCTCATCATGTCAGGTTCTCTCCTCTACTGTCATCTCATCATGTCAGGTTCTCTCCTCTACTGTCATCTCATCATGTCAGGTTCTCTCCTCTACTGTCATCTCATCATGTCAGGTTCTCTCCTCTACTGTCATCTCATCATGTCAGGTTCTCTCCTCTACTGTCATCTCATCATGTCAGGTTCTGGCCTCTCCTCTACTGTCATCTCATCATGTCAGGTTCTGGCCTCTCCTCTACTGTCATCTCATCATATCAGGTTCTCTCCTCTACTGCCATCTCATCATGTCAGGTTCTCTCCTCTACTGTCATCTCATCATGTCAGGTTCTGGCCTCTCCTCTACTGTCATCTCATCATGTCAGGTTCTGGCCTCTCCTCTACTGTCATCTCATCATGTCAGGTTCTGGCCTCTCCTCTACTGTCATCTCATCATGTCAGGTTCTCTCCTCTACTGTCATTTCATCGTGTCAGGTTCTGGCCTCTACTGTCATCTCATCATGTCAGGTTCTGGCCTCTCCTCTACTGTCATCTCATCATGTCAGGTTCTCTCCTCTACTGTCATCTCATCATGTCAGGTTCTGGCCTCTCCTCTACTGTCATCTCATCATGTCAGGTTCTCTCCTCTACTGTCATCTCATCATGTCAGGTTCTCTCCTCTACTGTCATCTCATCATGTCAGGTTCTGGCCTCTCCTCTACTGTCATATCATCATGTCAGGTTCTGGCCTCTCCTCTACTGTCATCTCATCATGTCAGGTTCTCTCCTCTACTGTTATATCATCATGTCAGGTTCTGGCCTCTCCTCTACTGTCATCTCATCATGTCAGGTTCTCTCCTCTACTGTCATATCATCATGTCAGGTTCTCTCCTCTACTGTCATCTCATCATGTCAGGTTCTCTCCTCTACTGTCATCTCATCATGTCAGGTTCTCTCCTCTACTGTCATCTCATCATGTCAGGTTCTCTCCTCTACTGTCATATCATCATGTCAGGTTCTCTCCTCTACTGTCATTTCATCATACCAGGTTCTCTCCTCTACTGTCATCTCATCATGTCAGGTTCTCTCCTCTACTGTCATCTCATCATGTCAGGTTCTGGCCTCTCCTCTACTGTCATCTCATTATGTCAGGTTCCGGTCTCTCCTCTACTGTCATCTCATCATGTCAGGTTTTCTCCTCTACTGTCATCTCATCATGTCAGGTTCTCTCCTCTACTGTCATCTCATCATGTCAGGTTCTCTCCTCTACTGTCATATCATCATGTCAGGTTCTCTCCTCTACTGTCATCTCATCATGTCAGGTTCTGGCCTCTCCTCTACTGTCATCTCATCATGTCAGGTTCTCTCCTCTACTGTCATTTCATCGTGTCAGGTTCTGGCCTCTACTGTCATCTCATCATGTCAGGTTCTGGCCTCTCCTCTACTGTCATCTCATCATGTCAGGTTCTGGCCTCTCATCTACTGTCATCTCATCATGTCAGGTTCTGGCCTCTACTGTCATCTCATCATGTCAGGTTCTGGCCACTCCTCTACTGTCATATCATCATGTCAGGTTCTCTCCTCTACTGTCATCTCATCATGTCAGGTTCTCTCCTCTACTGTCATCTCATCATGTCAGGTTCTCTCCTCTACTGTCATATCATCATGTAAGGTTCTCTCCTCAACTGTCATCTCAAAATGTCAGGTTCTGGCCTCTCCTCTACTGTCATCTCATCATGTCAGGTTCTGGCCTCTCCTCTACTGTCATCTCATCATGTCAGGTTCTGGCCTCTCCTCTACTGTCATATCATCATGTCAGGTTCTCTCCTCTACTGTCATCTCATCATGTCAGGTTCTCTCCTCTACTGTCATCTCATCATGTCAGGTTCTCTCCTCTACTGTCATCTCATCATGTCAGGTTCTGGCCTCTCCTCTACTGTCATCTCATCATGTCAGGTTCTCTCCTCTACTGTCATCTCATCATGTCAGGTTCTCTCCTCTACTAACATCTCATCATGTCAGGTTCTGGCCTCTCCTCTACTGTCATCTCATCATGCCAGGTTCTCTCCTCTACTAACATCTCATCATGTCAGGTTCTCTCCTCTACTAACATCTCATCATGTCAGGTTCTGGCCTCTCCTCTACTGTCATCTCATCATGCCAGGTTCTCTCCTCTACTAACATCTCATCATGTCAGGTTCTCTCCTCTACTGTCATCTCATCGTGTCAGGTTCTGGCCTCTCCTCTACTGTCATCTCATCATGTCAGGTTCTCTCCTCTACTGTCATATCATCATGTCAGGTTCTCTCCTATACTGTCATCTCATCATGTCAGGTTCTGGCCTCTCCTCTACTGTCATCTCATCATGTCAGGTTCTCTCCTCTACTGTCATCTCATCATGTCAGGTTCTCTCCTCTACTGTCATCTCATCATGTTAGGTTCTGGCCTCTCCTCTACTGTCATCTCATCATGTCAGGTTCTGGCCTCTCCTCTACTGTCATCTCATCATGTCAGGTTCTCTCCTCTACTGTCATCTCATCATGTCAGGTTCTCTCCTCTACTGTCATCTCATCATGTCAGGTTCTCTCCTCTACTGTCATCTCATCATGTCAGGTTCTCTCCTCTACTGTCATCTCATCATGTCAGGTTCTCTCCTCTACTGTCATCTCATCGTGTCAGGTTCTGGCCTCTCCTCTACTGTCATCTCATCATGTCAGGTTCTCTCCTCTACTGTCATATCATCATGTCAGGTTCTCTCCTCTACTGTCATCTCATCATGTCAGGTTCTCTCCTCTACTGTCATCTCATCATGTCAGGTTCTCTCCTCTACTGTCATCTCATCATGTCAGGTTCTGGCCTCTCCTCTACTGTCATCTCATCATGTCAGGTTCTCTCCTCTACTGTCATCTCATCGTGTCAGGTTCTGGCCTCTCCTCTACTGTCATCTCATCATGTCAGGTTCTCTCCTCTACTGTCATCTCATCATGTCAGGTTCTCTCCCCTACTGTCATCTCATCATGTCAGGTTCTGGCCTCTCCTCTACTGTCATCTCATCATGTCAGGTTCTCTCCTCTACTGTCATCTCATCATGTCAGGTTCTGGCCTCTCCTCTACTGTCATCTCATCATGTCAGGTTCTCTCCTCTACTGTCATCTCATCATGTCAGGTTCTCTCCTCTACTGTCATCTCATCATGTCAGGTTCTGGCCTCTCCTCTACTGTCATCTCATCATGTCAGGTTCTCTCCTCTACTGTCATCTCATCATGTCAGGTTCTCTCCTCTACTGTCATCTCATCATGTCAGGTTCTGGCCTCTCCTCTACTGTCATCTCATCATGTCAGGTTCTCTCCTCTACTGTCATCTCATCATGTCAGGTTCTCTCCTCTACTAACATCTCATCATGTCAGGTTCTGGCCTCTCCTCTACTGTCATCTCATCATGCCAGGTTTTCTCCTCTACTAACATTTCATCATGTCAGGTTCTCTCCTCTACTAACATCTCATCATGTCAGGTTCTGGCCTCTCCTCTACTGTCATCTCATCATGCCAGGTTCTCTCCTCTACTAACATCTCATCATGTCAGGTTCTCTCCTCTACTGTCATCTCATCGTGTCAGGTTCTGGCCTCTCCTCTACTGTCATCTCATCATGTCAGGTTCTCTCCTCTACTGTCATATCATCATGTCAGGTTCTCTCCTATACTGTCATCTCATCATGTCAGGTTCTCTCCTATACTGTCATCTCATCATGTCAGGTTCTCTCCTCTACTGTCATCTCATCATGTCAGGTTCTCTCCTCTACTGTCATCTCATCATGTCAGGTTCTGGCCTCTCCTCTACTGTCATCTCATCATGTCAGGTTCTGGCCTCTCCTCTACTGTCATCTCATCATGTCAGGTTCTGGCCTCTCCTCTACTGTCATCTCATCATTTCAGGTTCTCTCCTCTACTGTCATTTCATCGTGTCAGGTTCTGGCCTCTACTGTCATCTCATCATGTCAGGTTCTGGCCTCTCCTCTACTGTCATCTCATCATGTCAGGTTCTCTCCTCTACTGTCATCTCATCATGTCAGGTTCTGGCCTCTCCTCTACTGTCATCTCATCATGTCAGGTTCTCTCCTCTACTGTCATCTCATCATGTCAGGTTCTCTCCTCTACTGTCATCTCATCATGTCAGGTTCTCTCCTCTACTGTCATCTCATCATGTCAGGTTCTGGCCTCTCCTCTACTGTCATATCATCATGTCAGGTTCTGGCCTCTCCTCTACTGTCATCTCATCATGTCAGGTTCTCTCCTCTACTGTCATATCATCATGTCAGGTTCTGGCCTCTCCTCTACTGTCATCTCATCATGTCAGGTTCTCTCCTCTACTGTCATATCATCATGTCAGGTTCTCTCCTCTACTGTCATCTCATCATGTCAGGTTCTCTCCTCTACTGTCATCTCATCATGTCAGGTTCTCTCCTCTACTGTCATCTCATCATGTCAGGTTCTCTCCTCTACTGTCATATCATCATGTCAGGTTCTCTCCTCTACTGTCATTTCATCATACCAGGTTCTCTCCTCTACTGTCATCTCATCATGTCAGGTTCTCTCCTCTACTGTCATCTCATCATGTCAGGTTCTGGCCTCTCCTCTACTGTCATCTCATTATGTCAGGTTCCGGTCTCTCCTCTACTGTCATCTCATCATGTCAGGTTTTCTCCTCCACTGTCATCTCATCATGTCAGGTTCTCTCCTCTACTGTCATCTCATCATGTCAGGTTCTCTCCTCTACTGTCATATCATCATGTCAGGTTCTCTCCTCTACTGTCATCTCATCATGTCAGGTTCTGGCCTCTCCTCTACTGTCATCTCATCATGTCAGGTTCTCTCCTCTACTGTCATTTCATCGTGTCAGGTTCTGGCCTCTACTGTCATCTCATCATGTCAGGTTCTGGCCTCTCCTCTACTGTCATCTCATCATGTCAGGTTCTGGCCTCTCATCAACTGTCATCTCATCATGTCAGGTTCTGGCCTCTACTGTCATCTCATCATGTCAGGTTCTGGCCACTCCTCTACTGTCATATCATCATGTCAGGTTCTCCCCTCTACTGTCATCTCATCATGTCAGGTTCTCTCCTCTACTGTCATCTCATCATGTCAGGTTCTCTCCTCTACTGTCATATCATCATGTAAGGTTCTCTCCTCAACTGTCATCTCAAAATGTCAGGTTCTGGCCTCTCCTCTACTGTCATCTCATCATGTCAGGTACTGGCCTCTCCTCTACTGTCATCTCATCATGTCAGGTTCTGGCCTCTCCTCTACTGTCATATCATCATGTCAGGTTCTCTCCTCTACTGTCATCTCATCATGTCAGGTTCTCTCCTCTACTGTCATCTCATCATGTCAGGTTCTCTCCTCTACTGTCATCTCATCATGTCAGGTTCTGGCCTCTCCTCTACTGTCATCTCATCATGTCAGGTTCTCTCCTCTACTGTCATCTCATCATGTCAGGTTCTCTCCTCTACTAACATCTCATCATGTCAGGTTCTGGCCTCTCCTCTACTGTCATCTCATCATGCCAGGTTCTCTCCTCTACTAACATCTCATCATGTCAGGTTCTCTCCTCTACTAACATCTCATCATGTCAGGTTCTGGCCTCTCCTCTACTGTCATCTCATCATGCCAGGTTCTCTCCTCTACTAACATCTCATCATGTCAGGTTCTCTCCTCTACTGTCATCTCATCGTGTCAGGTTCTGGCCTCTCCTCTACTGTCATCTAATCATGTCAGGTTCTCTCCTCTACTGTCATATCATCATGTCAGGTTCTCTCCTATACTGTCATCTCATCATGTCAGGTTCTGGCCTCTCCTCTACTGTCATCTCATCATGTCAGGTTCTCTCCTCTACTGTCATCTCATCATGTCAGGTTCTCTCCTCTACTGTCATCTCATCATGTTAGGTTCTGGCCTCTCCTCTACTGTCATCTCATCATGTCAGGTTCTGGCCTCTCCTCTACTGTCATCTCATCATGTCAGGTTCTCTCCTCTACTGTCATCTCATCATGTCAGGTTCTCTCCTCTACTGTCATCTCATCATGTCAGGTTCTCTCCTCTACTGTCATCTCATCGTGTCAGGTTCTGGCCTCTCCTCTACTGTCATCTCATCATGTCAGGTTCTCTCCTCTACTGTCATCTCATCATGTCAGGTTCTCTCCTCTACTGTCATCTCATCATGTCAGGTTCTCTCCTCTACTGTCATCTCATCATGTCAGGTTCTCTCCTCTACTGTCATCTCATCATGTCAGGTTCTGGCCTCTCCTCTACTGTCATCTCATCATGTCAGGTTCTCTCCTCTACTGTCATCTCATCATGTCAGGTTCTCTCCTCTACTGTCATCTCATCATGTCAGGTTCTCTCCTCTACTGTCATCTCATCATGTCAGGTTCTCTCCTCTACTGTCATCTCATCGTGTCAGGTTCTGGCCTCTCCTCTACTGTCACTCATCATGTCAGGTTCTCTCCTCTACTGTCATCTCATCATGTCAGGTTCTCTCCTCTACTGTCATCTCATCATGTCAGGTTCTCTCCTCTACTGTCATCTCATCATGTCAGGTTCTCTCCTCTACTGTCATCTCATCATGTCAGGTTCTGGCCTCTCCTCTACTGTCATCTCATCATGTCAGGTTCTCTCCTCTACTGTCATCTCATCGTGTCAGGTTCTGGCCTCTCCTCTACTGTCATCTCATCATGTCAGGTTCTCTCCTCTACTGTCATCTCATCATGTCAGGTTCTCTCCCCTACTGTCATCTCATCATGTCAGGTTCTGGCCTCACCTCTACTGTCATCTCATCATGTCAGGTTCTCTCCTCTACTGTCATCTCATCATGTCAGGTTCTGGCCTCTCCTCTACTGTCATCTCATCATGTCAGGTTCTGGCCTCTCCTCTACTGACATCTCATCATGTCAGGTTCTCTCCTCTACTGTCATCTCATCATGTCAGGTTCTCTCCTCTACTGTCATCTCATCATGTCAGGTTCTGGCCTCTCCTCTACTGTCATCTCATCATGTCAGGTTCTGGCCTCTCCTCTACTGTCATCTCATCATGTCAGGTTCTGGCCTCTCCTCTACTGTCATCTCATCATGTCAGGTTCTCTCCTCTACTGTCATCTCATCATGTCAGGTTCTCTCCTCTACTGTCATCTCATCATGTCAGGTTCTGGCCTCTCCTCTACTGTCATCTCATCATGTCAGGTTCTCTCCTCTACTGTCATCTCATCATGTCAGGTTCTGGCCTCTCCTCTACTGTCATATCATCATGTCAGGTTCTCTCCTCTACTGTCATCTCATCATGTCAGATTCTGACCTCTCCTCTACTGTCATATCATCATGTCAGGTTCTCTCCTCTACTGTCATCTCATCATGTCAGGTTCTCTCCTCTACTGTCATCTCATCATGTCAGGTTCTCTCCTCTACTGTCATCTCATCATGTCAGGTTCTCTCCTCTACTGTCATCTCATCATGTCAGGTTCTCTCCTCTACTGTCATCTCATCATGTCAGGTTCTCTCCTCTACTGTCATCTCATCATGTCAGGTTCTCTCCTCTACTGTCATCTCATCATGTCAGGTTCTCTCCTCTACTGTCATCTCATCATGTCAGGTTCTGGCCTCTCCTCTACTGTCATCTCATCATGTCAGGTTCTGGCCTCTCCTCTACTGTCATCTCATCATATCAGGTTCTCTCCTCTACTGTCATCTCATCATGTCAGGTTCTCTCCTCTACTGTCATCTCATCATGTCAGGTTCTGGCCTCTCCTCTACTGTCATCTCATCATGTCAGGTTCTGGCCTCTCCTCTACTGTCATCTCATCATGTCAGGTTCTCTCCTCTACTGTCATCTCATCATGTCAGGTTCTGGCCTCTCCTCTACTGTCATCTCATCATGTCAGGTTCTGGCCTCTCCTCTACTGTCATCTCATCATGTCAGGTTCTCTCCTCTACTGTCATCTCATCATGTCAGGTTCTCTCCTCTACTGTCATCTCATCATGTCAGGTTCTGGCCTCTCCTCTACTGTCATCTCATCATGTCAGGTTCTCTCCTCTACTGTCATCTCATCATGTCAGGTTCTGGCCTCTCCTCTACTGTCATATCATCATGTCAGGTTCTCTCCTCTACTGTCATCTCATCATGTCAGATTCTGACCTCTCCTCTACTGTCATA
This sequence comes from Oncorhynchus masou masou, assembly GCF_036934945.1. Taxonomy (NCBI): domain Eukaryota; kingdom Metazoa; phylum Chordata; class Actinopteri; order Salmoniformes; family Salmonidae; genus Oncorhynchus; species Oncorhynchus masou. The sequence goes on along the minus strand of NW_027016206.1, from coordinate 165,743 downwards.
TCATCATGTCAGGTTCTCTCCTCTACTGTCATCTCATCATGTCAGGTTCTCTCCTCTACTGTCATCTCATCATGTCAGGTTCTCTCCTCTACTGTCATCTCATCATGTCAGGTTCTCTCCTCTACTGTCATCTCATCATGTCAGGTTCTCTCCTCTAGTGTCATCTCATCATGTCAGGTTCTCTCCTCTACTGTCATCTCATCATGTCAGGTTCTCTCCTCTACTGTCATCTCATCATGTCAGGTTCTCTCCTCTACTGTCATCTCATCATGTCAGGTTCTGGCCTCTCCTCTACTGTCATCTCATCATGTCAGGTTCTGGCCTCTCCTCTACTGTCATCTCATCATATCAGGTTCTCTCCTCTACTGTCATCTCATCATGTCAGGTTCTCTCCTCTACTGTCATCTTATCATGTCAGGTTCTCTCCTCTACTGTCATGTCATCATGTCAGGTTCTGGCCTCTCCTCTACTGTCATCTCAACATGTCAGGTTCTCTCCTCTACTGTCATCTCATCATGTCAGGTTCTCTCCTCTACTGTCATCTCATCATGTCAGGTTCTGGCCTCTCCTCTACTGTCATCTCATCATGTCAGGTTCTCTCCTCTACTGTCATCTCATCATGTCAGGTTCTGGCCTCTCCTCTACTGTCATCTCATCATGTCAGGTTCTCTCCTCTACTGTCATCTCATCATGTCAGGTTCTCTCCTCTACTGTCATCTCATCATGTCAGGTTCTCTCCTCTACTGTCATCTCATCATGTCAGGTTCTGGCCTCTCCTCTACTGTCATCTCATCATGTCAGGTTCTGGCCTCTCCTCTACTGTCATCTCATCATGTCAGGTTCTGGCCTCTCCTTTACTGTCATCTCATCATGTCAGGTTCTCTCCTCTACTGTCATCTCATCATGTCAGGTTCTGGCCTCTCCTCTACTGTCATCTCATCATGTCAGGTTCTCTCCTCTACTGTCATCTCATCATGTCAGGTTCTCTCCTCTACTGTCATCTCATCATGTCAGGTTCTGGCCTCTCCTCTACTGTCATCTCATCATGTCAGGTTCCGGCCTCTCCTCTACTGTCATCTCATCATGTCAGGTTCTGGCCTCTCCTCTACTGTCATCTCATCATGTCAGGTTCCGGCCTCTCCTCTACTGTCATCTTATCATGTCAGGTTCTGGTCTCTCCTCTACTGTCATTTCATCATGTCAGGTTCTGGCCTCTCCTCTACTGTCATGTCATCATGTCAGGTTCTCTCCTCTACTGTCATCTCATCATGTCAGGTTCTGGCCTCTCCTCTACTGTCATCTCATCATGTCAGGTTCTCTCCTCTACTGTCATCTCATCATGTCAGGTTCTCTCCTCTACTGTCATCTCATCATGTCAGGTTCTGGCCTCTCCTCTACTGTCATATCATCATGTCAGGTTCTCTCCTCTACTGTCATCTCATCATGTCAGGTTCTGGCCTCTCCTCTACTGTCATCTCATCATGTCAGGTTCTGGCCTCTCCTCTACTGTCATCTAATCATGTCAGGTTCTGGCCTCTCCTCTACTGTCATCTCATCATGTCAGGTTCTGGCCTCTCCTCTACTGTCATCTCATCATGTCAGGTTCTCTCCTCTACTGTCATCTCATCATGTCAGGTTCTCTCCTCTACTGTCATTTCATCATGTCAGGTTCTCTCCTCTACTGTCATATCATCATGTCAGGTTCTGGCCTCTCCTCTACTGTCATCTCATCATGTCAGGTTCTGGCCTCTCCTCTACTGTCATCTCATCATGTCAGGTTCTCTCCTCTACTGTCATCTCATCATGTCAGGTTCTCTCCTCTACTGTCATCTCATCGTGTCAGGTTCTGGCCTCTCCTCTACTGACATCTCATCATGTCAGGTTCTGGCCTCTCCTCTACTGTCTTCTCATCATGTCAGGTTCTCTCCTCTACTGTCATCTCATCATGTCAGGTTCTCTCCTCTACTGTCATCTCATCATGTCAGGTTCTCTCCTCTACTGTCATCTCATCATGTCAGGTTCTGGCCTCTCCTCTACTGTCATCTCATCATGTCAGGTTCTGGCCTCTCCTCTACTGTCATCTCATCATGTCAGGTTCTCTCCTCTACTGTCATCTCATCATGTCAGGTTCTCTCCTCTACTGTCATCTCATCATGTCAGGTTCTCTCCTCTACTGTCATCTCATCATGTCAGGTTCTCTCCTCTACTGTCATCTCATCATGTCAGGTTCTGGCCTCTCCTCTACTGTCATTTCATCATGTCAGGTTCTGGCCTCTCCTCTACTGTCATTACATTTACATTTACATTTAAGTCATTTAGCAGACGCTCTTATCCAGGTCATCTCATCATGTCAGGTTCTCTCCTCTACTGTCATCTCATCATGTCAGGTTCTCTCCTCTACTAACATCTCATCATGTCAGGTTCTGGCCTCTCCTCTACTGTCATCTCATCATGTCAGGTTCTGACCTTCCTGGAACCATCAAGATCAAGCTCTCTGTCTTTCTTCTTGTTAGGTGTGAATAAATTCTGTGGAGCCAGCAAAGTAAAAATACTGTACCAAGGGTTACTACCCAAGGGTAACTATACCAAGGGTTACTATGCTGAGGGTTACTCTACCAAGGGTTACTATACCAAGGGTTACTATGCTGAGGGTTACTATGCTGAGGGTTACTATGCTGAGGGTTACTATGCTGAGGGTTACTCAACCAAGGGTTACTATGCTGAGGGTTACTACCCAAGGGTAACTATACCAAGGGTTACTATGCTGAGGGTTACTACCCAAGGGTAACTATACCAAGGGTTACTATGCTGAGGGTTACTATCCAAGGGTAACTATACCAAGGGTTACTACCCAAGGGTTACTATACCAAGGGTAGCTATACCAAGGGTAACTCGGCCAAGACTTACTATAACAAGGGAAACTATACCAAGGGTAGCTATACCAAGGGTAACTATACCAAAGTGTAACTCTACCAAGGGTTACTATACCAAGGCTCACTACACCAAGGGTAGCTATACCAAGGGTAGCTATACCAAGGCTCACTATACCAAGGCTCACTATACCAAGGGTAGATATACCAAGGGTTACTATACCAAGGGTTACTATACCAAGGTTAGCTATACCAAGGCTCACTATACCAAGGGTTACTATACCAAGGTTAGCTATACCAAGGCTCACTATACCAAGGGTAGCTATACCAAGGGTAGCTATACCAAGGGTTACTATACCAAGGGTTACTATACCAAGGTTAGCTATACCAAGGGTAGCTATACCAAGGGTTACTATACCAAGGGTTACTATACCAAGGGTAGCTATACCAAGGTTAGCTATCCCGAGGCTCACTATACCAAGGGTAACTATACCAAGGGTAACTTTGCCAAGGGTAGCTATACCAAGGGTAGCTATTCCAAGGGTTACTATGCTAAGGGTTACTATACCAAGGGTAACTATACAAAGGGAAACTATACCAAGGGTAGCTATACCAAGGGTAGCTATACCAAGGGTTACTATGCTAAGGGTTACTATACCAAGGGTAACTATACCAAGGGAAACTATACCAAGGGTACCTATACCAAGGGTAGCTATACCAAGGGAAACTATACCAAGGGTAGCTATACCAAGGGTAACTTTGCCAAGGGTAGCTATACCAAGGGTGGCTATACATTACATTTACATTTTACATTTAAGTCATTTAGCAGACGCTCTTATCCAGAGCGACTTACAAATTGGTGAATTCACCTTCTGACATCCAGTGGAACAGCCACTTTACAATAGTGAAAATACCAAGGGTTACTACCCAAGGGTTACTACCCAAGGGTTACTATACCAAGGGTAGCTATACCAAGGGTAACTAAACCAAGGTTAGCTATACCAAGGGTTCAAACAACTACCCTGTACTGTGTGTAGCGCTGTGGGTGTGTGAACAGCAAACTGCTGACAGGTTGTGCTTCGAGGTGGAGGAGGACAGAGTTGTTTACCCAGAATGGACAGATGCATCTCCATCCAGCAGGGAGCTGCCGTAGAGGAAGCAGGACACACCGGGACAGAGAGCTGCCGTAGAGGAAGCAGGACACACCGGGACAGAGAGGTGGAAGAGGCGGGGTTTAGCCTCTAGCCAAATAATGATGGAACTGGCATTAGAGTGCAAAAACCTCCTGCAGATGAGAATAAATCCACATCTAGATCATTCCCAAAGAGCAAACAGCAATGGCATAGGCTGTGTCCTCCAAATATCAACCTGTTCCCTATATAGTTCACTACTTTTGTTCAGCGCCCCTAAGGCTGAGGTCAAATGTAGTGCACTATATAGGGAATAGAGTGCCATAGGGCTCTGATCTAAAGTAGTGCACTATATAGGGAATAGGGTGCCATAGGGCTCTGATCTAAAGTAGTGCACTATATTAGGGAATAGGGTGCCATAGGGCTCTGGTCTAAAGAAGTGCACTATATAGGGAATAGGGTGCCATAGGGCTCTGATCTAAAGTAGTGCACTATATAGGGAATAGGGTACCATAGGACTCTGGTCTAAAGTAGTGCAGTATATAGGGAATAGGGTAACATAGGGCTGTGGTCTAAAGTAGTGCACTATATAGGGGATAGGGTGCCATAGGGCTGTGGTCTAAAGTAGTGCACTATATAGGGAATAGGGTGCCATTTGACAACCATACTTTGTAATCTATTTTATTCAGTGGCTCATTAATGAAGTATCTAGCTCACTAAAATAGGATATTAAATAGGTTTGTGTGTGTGTGTGTGTGTGTGTGTGTGTGTGTGTGTGTGTGTGTGTGTGTGTGTGTGTGTGTGTGTGTAATCAAAGTGTAAACAGAGTTTAAATATAATAATACAAAATAAAATGGTAACTAACATGAGAGGAACATGATAACATACACAATAATTGAGTTATATACAGGAAGTACCAGATCAATGTAGAGTTATATGCAGGAAGTACCAGATCAATGTAGAGTTATATACAGGAAGTACCACATCAATGTAGAGTTATATACAGGAAGTACCACATCAATGTAGAGTTATATACAGGAAGTACCAGATCAATGTAGAGTTATATACAGGAAGTACCAGATCAATGTAGAGTTATATACAGGAAGTACCAGATCAATGTAGAGTTATATACAGGAAGTACCAGATCAATGTAGAGTTATATACAGGAAGTACCACATCAATGTAGAGTTATATACAGGAAGTACCACATCAATGTAGAGTTATATACAGGAAGTACCAGATCAATGTAGAGTGATATACAGGAAGTACCAGATCAATGTAGAGTTATATACAGGAAGTACCAGTATCAGATTAATTTGGAGCTATATACAGGGAGTACCAGATCAATGTGGAGCTATATACAGGAAGTACCAGATCAATGTAGAGTTATATACAGGAAGTACCAGTATCAGATTAATTTGGAGCTATATACAGGGAGTACCAGATCAATGTGGAGCTATATACAGGAAGTACCAGATCAATGTCGACCTATATACAGGAAGTACCAGATCAATGTAGAGTTATATACAGGAAGTACCAGTATCAGATTAATTTGGAGCTATATACAGGGAGTACCAGATCAATGTGGAGCTATATACAGGAAGTACCAGATCAATGTGGACCTATATACAGGAAGTACCAGATCAATGTGGACCTATATACAGGAAGTACCAGATCAATGTGGAGCTATATACAGGAAGTACCAGATCAATATGGATCTATATACAAGGTACCAGGTAAGGTACCAGTCCCAGCTACAAGTTATTTGAGGTACACTACCATTCAAATGTTTGTGGTCAATTAGAAATATCCTTGTTTTTTTGTCGATTAAAATAACATCAAATTGATCAGAAACACAGTGTAGACATTGTTAATGTTGCAAATGACTATTGTAGCTGGAAACAGCTGATTTTTTATGGAATATCTACATAGGCGTACAGAGGCCCATTATCAGCAACCATCACTCATGTGTTCCAATGACACCTTTAGTGTTATCAGCAACCAACACTCCTGTGTTCCAATGACACCTTTGACTCCTTTAGACTTGCCTGAAGCAGAACACCAGTTGTTATTTATGATAAATCACAGCCCTCCTCCTTTAGACATGCCTGAAGCAGCACACCAGTTGTTATTTATGATAAATCACAGCCCTCCTCCTTTAGACTTGCCTGAAGCAGCACACCAGTTGTTATTTATGATAAATCACAGCCCTCCTCCTTTAGACTTGCCTGAAGCAGCACACCAGTTGTTATTTATGATAAATCACAGCCCTCCTCCTTTAGACTTGCCTGAAGCAGCACACCAGTTGTTATTTATGATAAATCACAGCTCCTCCTTTAGACTTGCCTGAAGCAGCACACCAGTTGTTATTTATGATAAATCACAGCCCTCCTCCTTTAGACATTGCCTGAAGCAGCACACCAGTTGTTATTTATGATAAATCACAGCCCTCCTCCTTTAGACTTGCCCGAAGCAGCACACCAGTTGTTATTTATGATAAATCACAGCCCTCCTCCTTTAGACTTGCCCGAAGCAGCACACCAGTTGTTATTTATGATAAATCACAGCCCTCCTCCTTTAGACTTGCCTGAAGCAGCACACCAGTTGTTATGTATGATAAATCACACAGCTCCTCCTTTAGACTTGCCTGAAGCAGCACACCAGTTGTTATTTATGATAAATCATAGCCCTCCTCCTTTAGACTTGCCTGAAGCAGCACACCAGTTGTTATTTATGATGAATCACACAGCTCCTCCTTTAGACTTGCCTGAAGCAGCACACCAGTTGTTATTTATGATAAATCACAGCCCTCCTCCTTTAGACTTGCCTGAAGCAGCACACCAGTTGTTATTTATGATAAATCACAGCCCTCCTCCTTTAGACTTGCCTGAAGCAGCACACCAGTTGTTATTTATGATAAATCACAGCCCTCCTCCTTTAGACTTGCCTGAAGCAGCACACCAGTTGTTATTTATGATGAATCACACAGCTCCTCCTTTAGACTTGCCTGAAGCAGCACACCAGTTGTTATTTATGATAAATCACAGCCCTCCTCCTTTAGACTTGCCTGAAGCAGCACACCAGTTGTTATTTATGATAAATCACAGCCCTCCTCCTTTAGACTTGCCTGAAGCAGCACACCAGTTGTTATTTATGATAAATCACAGCCCTCCTCCTTTAGACTTGCCTGAAGCAGCACACCAGTTGTTATTTATGATAAATCACATCCCTCCTCCTTTAGACTTGCCTGAAGCAGCACACCAGTTGTTATTTATGATAAATCACACAGCTCCTCCTTTAGACTTGCCTGAAGCAGCACACCAGTTGTTATTTATGATAAATCACAGCCCTCCTCCTTTAGACTTGCCTGAAGCAGCACACCAGTTGTTATGTATGATAAATCACAGCCCTCCTCCTTTAGACTTGCCTGAAGCAGCACACCAGTTGTTATGTATGATAAATCACAGCCCTCCTCCTTTAGACTTGCCTGAAGCAGCACACCAGTTGTTATGTATGATAAATCACAGCCCTCCTCCTTTAGACTTGCCTGAAGCAGCACACCAGTTGTTATTTATGATAAATCACAGCCCTCCTCCTTTAGACTTGCCTGAAGCAGCACACCAGTTGTTATGTATGATAAATCACAGCCCTCCTCCTTTAGACTTGCCTGAAGCAGCACACCAGTTGTTATTTATGATAAATCACAGCCCTCCTCCTTTAGACTTGCCTGAAGCAGCACACCAGTTGTTATGTATGATAAATCACAGCCCTCCTCCTTTAGACTTGCCAGAAGCAGCACACCAGTTGTTATTTATGATAAATCACACAGCTCCTCCTTTAGACTTGCCTGAAGCAGCACACCAGTTGTTATTTATGATAAATCACAGCCCTCCTCCTTTAGACTTGCCTGAAGCAGCACACCAGTTGTTATGTATGATAAATCACAGCCCTCCTCCTTTAGACTTGCCTGAAGCAGCACACCAGTTGTTATGTATGATAAATCACAGCCCTCCTCCTTTAGACTTGCCTGAAGCAGCACACCAGTTGTTATGTATGATAAATCACAGCCCTCCTCCTTTAGACTTGCCTGAAGCAGCACACCAGTTGTTATTTATGATAAATCACAGCCCTCCTCCTTTAGACTTGCCTGAAGCAGCACACCAGTTGTTATGTATGATAAATCACAGCCCTCCTCCTTTAGACTTGCCTGAAGCAGCACACCAGTTGTTATTTATGATAAATCACAGCCCTCCTCCTTTAGACTTGCCTGAAGCAGCACACCAGTTGTTATGTATGATAAATCACAGCCCTCCTCCTTTAGACTTGCCAGAAGCAGCACACCAGTTGTTATTTATGATAAATCACAGCTCCTCCTCCTTTAGACTTGCCTGAATCCTCCGTCTGATTGTGCTGGACCACGGAGGTCCACTAAGTACAATGTGAATCGTTTCGCCATTCAACCAACGTCTCTGTAAGACATAAGAAGCTTTTTAAATCCCTCTGATGGGAGAACGAAGCTCATCCGGCTTATTCTCCAGTGACATTTTTGCCAATAGAACGGAAGGGCGGCACCGTTCGGTTTTCTCTTCGACCTCAATTTCACCAGGACTCCAGCTCGTCTCCCGCGTCTACGCCCGCGGCGTTTTGGGTAGCCCATGGGATCAAAGGAAGAGCGTCCGGTATGAACAGTGGAACAGCTGAGCCGGAGTTGAAGTCATATTTGAAGTCGAAATTGAGGTTTGTAACTGTCGATGTCCAAGAAGTGCTTGGTGGTCACAAGTGATAATAGCATGATATTTCCTTACAACAACAAAAAAAGAGTCGAGATAAACAGGAGAAAAGTCAGCGAAATAGCAAAGTTGGGTGTAAAACTCTTACGATTTCATTGTTCTCCATCTTTTAAATGACGTGTGTTTTTATAGACGAATCACCCGTAATATTCAAAACCTTCAGCACGGTTCAAGGACCACGAACATACACAATACATTGGTGAGTCATTTTCACAAGCTATCCTACTTCAGAAGAGGCAACTATGGAATGTGTATATTGCATAATGGATTATAGATGGATATATGTTATGCAATATGTTAATAAAATTTCCTTTGAACGAATAATAAAACAATTTATGTAACAGCTAACCGGAGGTCAACTGGAAACTAGCACACCCACACAACAATTCAACTGCTAGCATATCATTTACTTTCTCGCTATAATCACACACGGTGAACCTAAAATTCAGCATCTAATTTGCTGAGTCCTTACAGGCACACTATTCCCTATATAGTGCACTACTTTAGACCAGAGCCCTATGGCACCCTATTCCCTACATAGTACACTACTTTAGACCAGAGCCCTAAGGCACCCTATTCCCTATATAGTGCACTACTTTAGACCAGAACCCTATGGCATCTTATTCTAAAAGTAGTGTACTACTTTAGACCAGAGCCCTATGGCATCTTATTCTCTATGTAGTGTACTACTTTAGACCAGAACCCTATGGCACCCTATTCCCTATATAGTGCACAACTTTAGATCAGATACCTATTGCACCCTATTCCCTATATAATGCACTACTTTAGACCAGAGCCCTATGGCACCCTATTCCCTATATAGTGCACTACTTTAGATCAGATACCTATTGCACCCTATTCCCTATATAATGCACTACTTTAGATCAGAGACCTATTGCACCCTATTCCCTATTTGCTAGTGCACCAGATCTATCTTGGAAAATAGATGTTATCTCTAATGAGAAAAACCTGTATAGATAAAGGTCACTAGTAGTTCACTATATAGAGAATAGGGCTCTGGTCACTAGTAGTTCACTATATAGGGAATAGGGCTCTGGTCACTAGTAGTTCACTATATAGAGAATAGGGCTCTGGTCACTAGTAGTTCACTATATAGAGAATAGGGCTCTGGTCACTAGTAGTTCATTATATAGGGAATAGGGATCTGGTCACTAGTAATTCACTATATAGGGAATAGGGCACTGGTCACTGGTAGTTCACTATATAGGGAATAGGGCCCTGGTCACTGGTAGTTCACTATATAGGGAATAGGGCCCTGGTCTATAGTAGTTCACTATATAGGGAATAGGGCTCTGGTCACTAGTAGTTCACTATATAGGGAATAGGGCTCTGGTCTATAGTAGTTCACTATATAGGGAATAGGGCTCTGGTCACTAGTAGTTCACTATATAGGGAATAGGGCTCTGGTCACTAGTAGTTCACTATATAGGGAATAGGGCTCTGGTCACTAGTAGTTCACTATATAGGGAATAGGGCTCTGGTCACTAGTAGTTCACTATATAGGGAATAGGGCTCTGGTCACTAGTAGTTCACTATATAGGGAATAGGGCTCTGGTCACTAGTAGTTAACTATATAGGGAATAGGGCTCTGGTCACTAGTAGTTCACTATATAGGGAATAGGGCTCTGGTCACTAGTAGTTCACTATATAGGGAATAGGGCTCTGGTCTATAGTAGTTCACTATATAGGGAATAGGGCTCTGGTCTATAGTAGTTCACTATATAGGGAATAGGGCTCTGGTCACTAGTAGTTCACTATATAGGGAATAGGGCTCTGGACACTAGTAGTTCACTATATAGGGAATAGGGCTCTGATCACTAGTAGTTCACTATATAGGGAATAGGTTCTGGTCTCTAGTAGTTCACTATATAGGGAATAGGTTCTGGTCACTAGTAGTTCACTATATAGGGAATAGGGCTCTGGTCACTAGTAGTTCACTATATAGGGAATAGGGCTCTGGTCTATAGTAGTTCACTGCATAGGGAATAGGGCTCTGGTCACTAGTAGTTCACTATATAGGGAATAGGGCTCTGGTCTATAGTAGTTCACTATATAGGGAATAGGGCTCTGGTCACTAGTAGTTCACTATATAGGGAATAGGGCTCTGGTCACTAGTAGTTCACTATATAGGGAATAGGGCTCTGGTCTATAGTAGTTCACTATATAGGGAATAGGGCTCTGGTCTATAGTAGTTCACTATATAGGGAATAGGACTCTGGTAACTAGTAGTTCACTATATAGGGAATAGGGCTCTGGTCACTATTAGTTCACTATATAGGGAATAGGGCTCTGGTCACTAGTAGTTCACTATATAGGGAATTGGGCTCTGGTCACTAGTAGTTCACCATATAGGGATTGGGCTCTGGTCACCAGTAGTTCACTATATAGTGAATAGGGCTCTGGTCACTAGTAGTTCACTATATAGGGAATAGGACCCTGGTCACTAGTAGTTCACTATTAAGGGAATAGGGCTCTGGTCACTAGTAGTTCACTATATAGGGAATAGGGCTCTGGTCACTAGTAGTTCACTATATAGGGAATTGGGCTCTGGTCACTAGTAGTTCACCATATAGGGATTGGGCTCTGGTCACCAGTAGATCACTATATAGGGAATAGGGCTCTGGTCACTAGTAGTTCACTATATAGGGAATAGGGCTCTGGTCTATAGTAGTTCACTGCATAGGGAATAGGGCTCTGGTCACTAGTAGTTCACTATATAGGGAATAGGGCTCTGGTCTATAGTAGTTCACTATATAGGGAATAGGGCTCTGGTCACTAGTAGTTCACTATATAGGGAATAGGGCTCTGGTCACTAGTAGTTCACTATATAGGGAATAGGGCTCTGGTCTATAGTAGTTCACTATATAGGGAATAGGGCTCTGGTCTATAGTAGTTCACTATATAGGGAATAGGACTCTGGTAACTAGTAGTTCACTATATAGGAAATAGGGCTCTGGTCACTATTAGTTCACTATATAGGGAATAGGGCTCTGGTCACTAGTAGTTCACTATATAGGGAATTGGGCTCTGGTCACTAGTAGTTCACCATATAGGGATTGGGCTCTGGTCACCAGTAGTTCACTATATAGTGAATAGGGCTCTGGTCACTAGTAGTTCACTATATAGGGAATAGGACCCTGGTCACTAGTAGTTCACTATTAAGGGAATAGGGCTCTGGTCACTAGTAGTTCACTATATAGGGGATAGGGCTCTGGTCACTAGTAGTTCACTATATAGGGAATTGGGCTCTGGTCACTAGTAGTTCACCATATAGGGATTGGGCTCTGGTCACCAGTAGTTCACTATATAGGGAATAGGGCTCTGGTCACTAGTAGTTCACTATATAGGGAATAGGGCCCTGGTCACTAGTAGTTCACTATTAAGGGAATAGGGCTCTGGTCACTAGTAGTTCACTATATAAGGAATAGGGCTCTGGTCACTAGTAGTTCACTATATAGGGAATAGGGCCCTGGTCACTAGTAGTTCACTATTAAGGGAATAGGGCTCTGGTCACTGGTAGTTCACTATATAGGGAATAGGGCTCTGGTCAATAGTAGTTCACTATATAGGGAATAGGGCTCTGGTCTATAGTAGTTCACTATATAGGGAATAGGGCTCTGGTCACTAGTAGTTCACTATATAGGGAATAGGGCTCTGGTCACTAGTAGTTCACTATATAGGGAATAGGGCTCTGGTCTATAGTAGTTCACTATATAGGGAATAGGGCTCTGGTCACTAGTAGTTCACTATATAGGGAATAGGGCTCTGGTCACTAGTAGTTCACTATATAGGGAATAGGGCTCTGGTCACTAGTAGTTCACTATATAGGGAATAGGGCTCTGGTCACTAGTAGTTCACTATATAGGGAATAGGGCTCTGGTCACTAGTAATTCACTATATAGGGAATAGGGCTCTGGTCACTGGTAGTTCACTATATAGGGAATAGGGCTCTGGTCACTAGTAGTTCACTATATAGGGAATAGGGCCCTGGTCACTAGTAGTTCACTATTAAGGTAATAGGGCTCTGGTCACTAGTAGTTCACTATATAGGGAATAGGGCTCTGGTCACTAGTAGTTCACTATATAGGGAATAGGGCTCTGGTCACTAGTAGTTCACTATATAGGGAATAGGGCTCTGGTCACTAGTAGTTCACTATATAGGGAATAGGGCTCTGGTCCCTAGTAGTTCACTATATAGGGAATAGGGCTCTGGTCACTAGTAGTTCACTATATTTTTTGGAATAGGGCTCTGGTCACTAGTAGTTAACTATATAGGGAATAGGGCTCTGGTCACTAGTAGTTCACTATATAGGGAATAGGGCTCTGGTCACTAGTAGTTCACTATATAGGGAATAGGACCCTGGTCACTAGTAGTTCACTATTAAGGGAATAGGGCTCTGGTCACTAGTAGTTCACTATATAGGGAATAGGGCTCTGGTCACTAGTAGTTCACTATATAGGGAATTGGGCTCTGGTCACTAGTAGTTCACCATATAGGGATTGGGCTCTGGTCACCAGTAGTTCACTATATAGGGAATAGGGCTCTGGTCACTAGTAGTTCACTATATAGGGAATAGGGCCCTGGTCACTAGTAGTTCACTATTAAGGGAATAGGGCTCTGGTCACTAGTAGTTCACTATATAAGGAATAGGGCTCTGGTCACTAGTAGTTCACTATATAGGGAATAGGGCCCTGGTCACTAGTAGTTCACTATTAAGGGAATAGGGCTCTGGTCACTGGTAGTTCACTATATAGGGAATAGGGCTCTGGTCAATAGTAGTTCACTATATAGGGAATAGGGCTCTGGTCTATAGTAGTTCACTATATAGGGAATAGGGCTCTGGTCACTAGTAGTTCACTATATAGGGAATAGGGCTCTGGTCACTAGTAGTTCACTATATAGGGAATAGGGCTCTGGTCACTAGTAGTTCACTATATAGGGAATAGGGCTCTGGTCACTAGTAGTTCACTATATAGGGAATAGGGCTCTGGTCACTAGTAATTCACTATATAGGGAATAGGGCTCTGGTCACTGGTAGTTCACTATATAGGGAATAGGGCTCTGGTCACTAGTAGTTCACTATATAGGGAATAGGGCCCTGGTCACTAGTAGTTCACTATTAAGGTAATAGGGCTCTGGTCACTAGTAGTTCACTATATAGGGAATAGGGCTCTGGTCACTAGTAGTTCACTATATAGGGAATAGGGCTCTGGTCACTAGTAGTTCACTATATAGGGAATAGGGCTCTGGTCTATAGTAGTTCACTATATAGGGAATAGGGATCTGGTCAATAGTAGTTCACTATATAGGGAATAGGGCTCTGGTCTATAGTAGTTCACTATATAGGGAATAGGGCTCTGGTCACTAGTAGTTCACTATATAGGGAATAGGGCTCTGGTCACTAGTAGTTCACTATATAGGGAATAGGGCTCTGGTCTATAGTAGTTCACTATATAGGGAATAGGGCTCTGGTCACTAGTAGTTCACTATATAGGGAATAGGGCTCTGGTCACTAGTAGTTCACTATATAGGGAATAGGGCTCTGGTCTATAGTAGGTCGCTATATAGGGAATAGGGCTCTGGTCACTAGTAGTTCACTATATAGGGAATAGGGCTCTGGTCACTAGTAGTTCACTATATAGGGAATAGGGCTCTGGTCACTAGTAGTTCACTATATAGGGAATAGGGCTCTGGTCACTAGTAGTTCACTATATAGGGAATAGGGCTCTGGTCACTAATAATTCACTATATAGGGAATAGGGCTCTGGTCACTGGTAGTTCACTATATAGGGAATAGGGCTCTGGTCACTAGTAGTTCACTATATAGGGAATAGGGCCCTGGTCACTAGTAGTTCACTATATAGGGAATAGGGCTCTGGTCACTAGTAGTTCACTATATAGGGAATATGGCTCTGGTCACTAGTAATTCACTATATAGGGAATAGGGCTCTGGTCACTGGTAGTTCACTATATAGGGAATAGGGCTCTGGTCACTAGTAGTTCACTATATAGGGAATAGGGCCCTGGTCACTAGTAGTTCACTATTAAGGTAATAGGGCTCTGGTCACTAGTAGTTCACTATATAGGGAATAGGGCTCTGGTCACTAGTAGATCACTATATAGGGAATAGGGCTCTGGTCACTAGTAGTTCACTATATAGGGAATAGGGCTCTGGTCTATAGTAGTTCACTATATAGGGAATAGGGATCTGGTCAATAGTAGTTCACTATATAGGGAATAGGGCTCTGGTCTATAGTAGTTCACTATATAGGGAATAGGGCTCTGGTCACTAGTAGTTCACTATATAGGGAATAGGGCTCTGGTCACTAGTAGTTCACTATATAGGGAATAGGGCTCTGGTCTATAGTAGTTCACTATATAGGGAATAGGGCTCTGGTCTATAGTAGTTCACTATATAGGGAATAGGACTCTGGTCACTAGTAGTTCACTATATAGGGAATAGGGCTCTGGTCACTAGTAGTTCACTATATAGGGAATAGGGCTCTGGTCACTAGTAGTTCACTATATAGGGAATTGGGCTCTGGTCACTAGTAGTTCACCATATAGGGATTGGGCTCTGGTCACCAGTAGTTCACTATATAGGGAATAGGGCTCTGGTCACTAGTAGTTCACTATATAGGGAATAGGGCCCTGGTCACTAGTAGTTCAAAATTAAGGGAATAGGGCTCTGGTCACTAGTAGTTCACTATATAAGGAATAGGGCTCTGGTCACTAGTAGTTCACTATATAGGGAATAGGGCCCTGGTCACTAGTAGTTCACTATTAAGGGAATAGGGCTCTGGTCACTAGTAGTTCACTATATAGGGATTGGGCTCTGGTCACCAGTAGTTCACTATATAGGGAATAGGGCTCTGGTCACTAGTAGTTCACTATATAGGGAATAGGGCCCTGGTCACTAGTAGTTCACTAT
>NW_027016206.1:75000-145000 GCF_036934945.1 Oncorhynchus masou masou | reverse complement strand
CAGAGCAAACGAAAATGCTATTTGGCCCTACACAGAGAGTACACAGTGGCAGAATACCTGACCACTGTGACTGACCCAAACTTAAGGAAAGATTTTACTATGTACAGACTCAGCGAGCATAGCCTTGCTATTGAGACAGGCCAGCTTAAGCAGAAATGGCTCTCAAGGAAGACAGGCTATGTGCTCAATGCCCACAAAATTAGGTGGAAACTGAGCTGCACTTCCTAACCTCCTGCCCAATGTATGACCATATCAGAGACACATATTTCCCTCAGATTACACAGATCCACAAAGAATTTGTAAACAAACCCGATTTTGATAAACTCCCATATCTACTGGGTGAAATTCCACAGTGTGCCATCACAGCAGCAAGATGTGTGACCTGTTGCCACGAGAAAAGGGCAACCAGTGAAGAACAAACACCATTGTAAACACAGCCCATATTAATGCTTATTTATTTTCCCATTTGTACTTTAACCATTTGTACATTGTTACAACACTATATATATATATATATATATATAATATGACATTTGTAATGTCTTTATTCTTTTGAAACATCTGTGAGTGTAATGTTTACTGTTCATTTTTATTGTTTATTTCACTTTTGTATATTATCTACCTCATGTTATGAACACGAGGGAAGACAGAGAGCTGGTTTCAAGAGCAGGGCGCAGCAGGTGTTTATTGAAAACTCTTGCTTTGGCAATGTTAACAGACATTTCCCATGTCAATAAAGCCCCTTGAATTGGATTGAATTGACAGACAGCGAGATAGAGAAAGAAAACAAGGAGAGAGGTATAGAGAGACAGAGGTATAGAGAGACAGAGGTATAGAGAGTCAGAGGTATAGAGAGACAGAGATATAGAGAGACAGAGGTATAGAGAGACAGAGGTATAGAGAGACAGAGGTATAGAGAGACAGAGATATAGAGAGACAGAGGTATAGAGAGACAGAGGTATAGAGAGACAGAGATATAGAGAGACAGAGGTATAGAGAGACAGAGGTATAGAGAGACAGAGATATAGAGAGACAGAGGTATAGAGAGACAGAGGTATAGAGAGACAGGTATAGAGAGACAGAGGTATAGAGAGACAGAGATATAGAGAGACAGAGGTATAGAGAGACAGAGGTATAGAGAGACAGAGGTATAGAGAGACAGAGATAGAGAGAGACAGAGAGAGAGAGAGAGAGAGAGATATAGAGAGACAGAGGTATAGAGAGACAGAGGTATAGAGAGACAGAGGTATAGAGAGACAGAGGTATATATATATATATATATAATATGACATTTGTAATGTCTTTATTGTTTTGAAACTTCTGTATGTGTGATGTCTACTGTTAATTTTTTATTGTTTATTTCACTTTATATATTATATACCTTACCTGCTTTGGCAATGTTGACACATGTTTCCCTTGCCAATAAAGCCCCTTGAATTGAATTGAATTGAGAGACAGAGGTATAGAGAGACAGAGGTATAGAGAGACAGAGGTATAGAGAGACAGAGATAGAGAGAGACAGAGATATAGAGAGACAGAGATAGAGACAGAGATATAGAGAGACAGAGGTATAGAGAGACACAGGTATAGAGAGACAGAGATATAGAGAGACAGAGGTATAGAGAGACAGAGATATAGAGAGACAGAGGTATAGAGAGACAGAGATATAGAGAGACAGAGATAGAGAGAGACAGAGGTATAGAGAGACAGAGATATAGAGAGACAGAGATAGAGAGAGACAGAGATAGAGAGAGACAGAGATATAGAGAGACAGAGGTACAGACAGAGAGACAGAGAAACGGGGAGAGATACAGAGATAGAGAGAGAGAAAACAGGGAGAGAGGTATAGAGAGAGAGAAAACAGGGAGAGAGGTATAGAGAGAGAGAAAACAGGGAGAGAGGTATAGAGAGAGAGAAAACAGGGAGAGAGGTATAGAGAGAGAGAAAACAGGGAGAGAGGTATAGAGAGAGAGAAAACAGGGAGAGAGGTATAGAGAGAGAGAAAACAGGGAGAGAGGTATAGAGAGAGAGAAAACAGGGAGAGAGGTATAGAGAGAGAGAAAACAGGGAGAGAGGTATAGAGAGAGAAAAAACAGGGAGAGAGGTATAGAGAGAGAGAAAACAGGGAGAGAGGTATAGGGAGAGAGAAAACAGGGAGAGAGGTATAGAGAGAGAGAAAACAGGGAGAGAGGTATAGAGAGAGAGAAAACAGGGAGAGAGGTATAGAGAGAGAGAAAACAGGGAGAGAGGTATAGAGAGAGAGAAAACAGGGAGAGAGGTATAGAGAGAGAGAAAACAGGGAGAGAGGTATAGAGAGAGAGAAAACAGGGAGAGAGGTATAGAGAGAGAGAAAACAGGGAGAGAGGTATAGAGAGAGAAAAACAGGGAGAGAGGTATAGAGAGAGAAAAAACAGGGAGAGAGGTATAGAGAGAGAGAAAACAGGGAGAGAGGTATAGAGAGAGAGAAAACAGGGAGAGAGGTATAGAGAGAGAGAAAACAGGGAGAGAGGTATAGAGAGAGAGAAAACAGGGAGAGAGGTATAGAGAGAGAAAAAAATAGGGAGAGAGGTATAGAGAGAGAGAAAACAGGGAGAGAGGTATAGAGAGAGAGAAAACAGGGAGAGAGGTATAGAGAGAGAGAAAACAGGGAGAGAGGTATAGAAAGAGAGAAAACAGGGAGAGAGGTATAGAGAGAGAGAAAACAGGGAGAGAGGTATAGAGAGAGAGAAAACAGGGAGAGAGGTATAGAGAGAGAGAAAACAGGGAGAGAGGTATAGAGAGAGAGAAAACAGGGAGAGAGGTATAGAGAGAGAGAAAACAGGGAGAGAGGTATAGAGAGAGAGAAAACAGGGAGAGAGGTATAGAGAGAGAGAAAACAGGGAGAGAGGTATAGAGAGAGAGAAAACAGGGAGAGAGGTATAGAGAGAGAGAAAACAGGGAGAGAGGTATAGAGAGAGAGAAAACAGGGAGAGAGGTATAGAGAGAGAGAAAACAGGGAGAGAGGTATAGAGAGAGAGAAAACAGGGAGAGAGGTATAGAGAGAGAAAAACAGGGAGAGAGGTATAGAGAGAGAAAAACAGGGAGAGAGGTATAGAGAGAGAAAAACAGGGAGAGAGGTATAGAGAGAGAGAAAACAGGGAGAGAGGTATAGAGAGAGAGAAAACAGGGAGAGAGGTATAGAGAGAGAGAAAACAGGGAGAGAGGTATAGAGAGAGAGAAAACAGGGAGAGAGGTATAGAGAGAGAGAAAACAGGGAGAGAGGTATAGAGAGAGAAAAACAGGGAGAGAGGTATAGAGAGAGAGAAAACAGGGAGAGAGGTATAGAGAGAGAGAAAACAGGGAGAGAGGTATAGAGAGAGAGAAAACAGGGAGAGAGGTATAGAGAGAGAGAAAACAGGGAGAGAGGTATAGAGAGAGAAAAACAGGGAGAGAGGTATAGAGAGAGAAAAAACAGGGAGAGAGGTATAGAGAGAGAGAAAACAGGGAGAGAGGTATAGAGAGAGAGAAAACAGGGAGAGAGGTATAGAGAGAGAGAAAACAGGGAGAGAGGTATAGAGAGAGAGAAAACAGGGAGAGAGGTATAGAGAGAGAAAAACAGGGAGAGAGGTATAGAGAGAGAGAAAACAGGGAGAGAGGTATAGAGAGAGAGAAAACAGGGAGAGAGGTATAGAGAGAGAGAAAACAGGGAGAGAGGTATAGAGAGAGAGAAAACAGGGAGAGAGGTATAGAGAGAGAGGGAGAAGGTATAGAGAGAGAGAAAACAGGGAGAGAGGTATAGAGAGAGAGAAAAAACAGGGAGAGAGGTATAGAGAGAGAGAAAACAGGGAGAGAGGTATAGAGAGAGAAAAAAACAGGGAGAGAGGTATAGAGAGAGAGAAAACAGGGAGAGAGGTAGAGAGAGAGAAAACAGGGAGAGAGGTATAGAGAGAGAAAAAACAGGGAGAGAGGTATAGAGAGAGAGAAAACAGGGAGAGAGGTATAGAGAGAGAAAAAACAGGGAGAGAGGTATAGAGAGAGAAAAACAGGGAGAGAGGTATAGAGAGAGAAAAAAACAGGGAGAGAGGTATAGAGAGAGAAAAACAGGGAGAGAGGTATAGAGAGAGAAAAACAGGGAGAGAGGTATAGAGAGAGAAAAACAGGGAGAGAGGGAGAGAGGTATAGAGAGAGAAAAACAGGGAGAGAGGTATAGAGAGAGAAAAAAAACAGGGAGAGAGGTATAGAGAGAGAAAAACAGGGAGAGAGGTATAGAGAGAGAAAAAACAGGGAGAGAGGTATAGAGAGAGAAAAACAGGGAGAGAGGTATAGAGAGAGAAAAAACAGGGAGAGAGGTATAGAGAGAGAGAAAACAGGGAGAGAGGTATAGAGAGAGAAAAACAGGGAGAGAGGTATAGAGAGAGAGAAAACAGGGAGAGAGGTATAGAGAGAGAAAAACAGGGAGAGAGGTATAGAGAGGTAAAACAGGGAGAGAGGTATAGAAAAAAACAGGGAGAGAGGTATAGAGAGAGATAGGGAGAGAGGTATAGAGAGAAAAAACAGGGAGAGAGGTATAGAGAGAGAAAAACAGGGAGAGAGGTATAGAGAGAGAAAAAAACAGGGAGAGAGGTATAGAGAGAGAGAAAACAGGGAGAGAGGTATAGAGAGAGAGAAAACAGGGAGAGAGGTATAGAGAGAGAAAAACAGGGAGAGAGGTATAGAGAGAGAAAAACAGGGAGAGAGGTATAGAGAGAGAGAAAACAGGGAGAGAGGTATAGAGAGAGAGAAAACAGGGAGAGAGGTATAGAGAGAGAGAAAACAGGGAGAGAGGTATAGAGAGAGAAAAACAGGGAGAGAGGTATAGAGAGAGAGAAAACAGGGAGAGAGTATAGAGAGAGAGAAAAATAGGGAGAGAGGTATAGATAGAGAGAAACAGGGAGAGAGGTATAGAAAACAGGGAGAGAGGTATAGAGAGAGAGAAAACAGGGAGAGAGAGAGAGAAAACAGGGAGAGAGGTATAGAGAGAGAGAAAACAGGGAGAGAGGTATAGAGAGAGAGAAAAACAGGGAGAGAGGTATAGAGAGAGAGAAAACAGGGAGAGAGGTATAGAGAGAGAGAAAACAGGGAGAGAGGTATAGAGAGAGAGAAAACAGGGAGAGAGGTATAGAGAGAGAGAAAACAGGGAGAGAGGTATAAAGAGAGAAAACAGGGAGAGAGGTATAGAGAGAGAGAAAACAGGGAGAGAGGTATAGAGAGAGAGAAAACAGGGAGAGAGGTATAGAGAGAGAGAAAACAGGGAGAGAGGTATAGAGAGAGAGAAAACAGGGAGAGAGGTATAGAGAGAGAGAAAACAGGGAGAGAGGTATAGAGAGAGAGAAAACAGGGAGAGAGGTATAGAGAGAGAGAAAACAGGGAGAGAGGTATAGAGAGAGAGAAAACAGGGAGAGAGGTATAGAGAGAGAAAAACAGGGAGAGAGGTATAGAGAGAGAAAAACAGGGAGAGAGGTATAGAGAGAGAAAAAACAGGGAGAGAGGTATAGAGAGAGAAAAAACAGGGAGAGAGGTATAGAGAGAGAGAAAACAGGGAGAGAGGTATAGAGAGAGAGAGAAAACAGGGAGAGGTATAGAGTAGGGAGAGAGGTAGAGAGAGAGAAAAACAGGGAGAGAGGTATAGAGAGAGAAAAACAGGGAGAGAGGTATAGAGAGAGAGAAAACAGGGAGAGAGGTATAGAGAGAGAGAAAAACAGGGAGAGAGGTAGAGAGAGAGAAAACAGGGAGAGAGGTATAGGAGAGAGAAAACAGGGAGAGAGGTATAGAGAGAGAAAACAGGGAGAGAGGTATAGAGAGAGAGAAAACAGGGAGAGAGGTATAGAGAGAGAGAAAACAGGGAGAGAGGTATAGAGAGAGAGAAAACAGGGAGAGAGGTATAGAGAGAGAGAAAACAGGGAGAGAGGTATAGGGAGAGAGAAAACAGGGAGAGAGGTATAGAGAGAGAGAAAACAGGGAGAGAGGTATATTTATATATAGAGAGATTGGAGAATAAAACAGAGCAGAAAAGGCCAGGTTTTGGAATTAGAATCTGTCCTGTTGTATTATGGATCATTTATTATTTGAAAATGTATTTGTGCGGCGAGCTGAAAAAAGGAGAAGAGAAGTGGAGGAAGGGGAGACGAGGATGAGGAGAGAAAGAGGAGGAGGAGACTTGGAGGAGGAGGAGAGGCGGAGGGGAGATGTTGGCAGATTTCTTGTTTTGCTGCGTCTCGCTAGAACACTTTTGGCTTCGATCCTGTGGAAGCAAAGAAAGTTCTAATAGAAAGAAAGTTCAGAGATCAGAAGTCTGGAAAGTTTATGTCCTGTGAGCAGATATATCCTCCCTGATCCCACAGAAAACTACAAGCATTGTTATTCTTCTGTGTCTGAGCGTGAGATTATAAAACATACAGCCTTAATTATTAAACGGATAATAACTTCATTATTTATGGTGGTCCATCTTCCACGGCGAATACACTGGTCTAGTCTCCATAGTAACACTGGTCTAGTCTCCATAGTAACACTAGTCTCCATAGTAACACTGGTCTAGTCTCCAGTCAGACAAACAGTATAACTGGTCTAGTCTCCATAGTAACACTGGTCTAGTCTCCATAGTAACACTAGTCTCCATAGTAACACTGGTCTAGTCTCCATAGTAACACTGGTCTAGTCTCCATAGTAACACTGGTCTAGTCTCCATAGTAACACTGGTCTAGTCTCCATAGTAACACTGGTCTAGTCTCCATAGTAACACTGGTCTAGTCTCCATAGTAACACTGGTCTAGTCTCCATAGTTACACTGGTCTAGTCTCCATATTAACACTGGTCTAGTCTCCATAGTAACACTGGTCTAGTCTCCATAGTAACACTGGTCTAGTCTCCATAGTAACACTGGTCTAGTCTCCATAGTAACACTGGTCTAGCCTCCATAGTAACACTGGTCTAGTCTCCATAGTAACACTGGTCTAGTCTCCATAGTAACACTGGTCTAGTCTCCATAGTAACACTGGTCTAGTCTCCATAGTAACACTGGTCTAGTCTCCATAGTAACACTGGTCTAGTCTCCATAGTAAAACTGGTCTAGTCTCCATAGTAACACTGGTCTAGTCTCCATAGTAACACTGGTCTAGTCTCCATAGTAACACTGGTCTAGTCTCCATAGTAACACTGGTCTAGTCTCCATAGTAACACTGGTCTAGTCTCCATAGTAACACTGGTCTAGTCTCCATAGTAACACTGGTCTAGTCTCCATAGTAACGCTGGTCTAGCCTCCATAGTAACACTGGTCTAGCCTCCATAGTAACACTGGTCTAGCCTCCATAGTAACACTGGTCTAGCCTCCATAGTAACACTGGTCTAGCCTCCATAGTAACACTGGTCTAGCCTCCATAGTAACACTGGTCTAGCCTCCATAGTAACACTGGTCTAGTCTCCATAGTAACACTGGTCTAGTCTCCATAGTAACACTGGTCTAGTCTCCATAGTAACACTGGTCTAGTCTCCATAGTAACACTGGTCTAGCCTCCATAGTAACACTGGTCTAGCCTCCATAGTAACACTGGTCTAGCCTCCATAGTAACACTGGTCTAGTCTCCATAGTAACACTGGTCTAGTCTCCATAGTAACACTGGTCTAGTCTCCATAGTAACACTGGTCTAGTCTCCATAGTAACACTGGTCTAGTCTCCATAGTAACACTGGTCTAGTCTCCATAGTAACACTGGTCTAGCCTCCATAGTAACACTGGTCTAGTCTCGATAGTAACACCGGTCTAGTCTCCATAGTAACACTGGTCTAGCCTCCATAGTAACACTGGTCTAGCCTCCATAGTAACACTGGTCTAGTCTCCATAGTAACACTGGTCTAGTCTCCATAGTAACACTGGTCTAGTCTCCATAGTAACACTGGTCTAGTCTCCATAGTAACACTGGTCTAGTCTCCATAGTAACACTGGTCTAGTCTCCATAGTAACACTGGTCTAGTCTCCATAGTAACACTGGTCTAGTCTCCATAGTAACACTGGTCTAGTCTCCATAGTAACACTGGTCTAGTCTCCATAGTAACACTGGTCTAGTCTCCATAGTAACACTGGTCTAGTCTCCATAGTAACACTGGTCTAGCCTCCATAGTAACACTGGTCTAGTCTCCATAGTAACACTGGTCTAGTCTCCATAGTAACACTGGTCTAGCCTCCATAGTAACACTGGTCTAGTCTCCATAGTAACACTGGTCTAGTCTCCATAGTAACACTGGTCTAGTCTCCATAGTAACACTGGTCTAGTCTCCATAGTAACACTGGTCTAGTCTCCATAGTAACACTGGTCTAGTCTCCATAGTAACACTGGTCTAGTCTCCATAGTAACACTGGTCTTGTCTCCATAGTAACACTGGTCTAGTCTCCATAGTAACACTGGTCTAGTCTCCATAGTAACACTAGTCTCCATAGTAACACTGGTCTAGTCTCCATAGTAACACTGGTCTAGTCTCCATAGTAACACTGGTCTAGTCTCCATAGTAACACTGGTCTAGTCTCCATAGTAACACTGGTCTAGTCTCCATAGTAACACTGGTCTAGTCTCCATAGTAACACTGGTCTAGTCTCCATAGTAACACTGGTCTAGTCTCCGTAGTAACACTGGTCTAGTCTCCATAGTAACACTGGTCTAGTCTCCATAGTAACACTAGTCTCCATAGTAACACTGGTCTAGTCTCCATAGTAACACTGGTCTAGTCTCCATAGTAACACTGGTCTAGTCTCCATAGTAACACTGGTCTAGTCTCCATAGTAACACTGGTCTAGTCTCCATAGTAACACTGGTCTAGTCTCCATAGTTACACTGGTCTAGTCTCCATATTAACACTGGTCTAGCCTCCATAGTACCACTGGTCTAGTCTCCATAGTAACACTGGTCTAGTCTCCATATTAACACTGGTCTAGTCTCCATAGTACCACTGGTCTAGTCTCCATAGTATCACTGGTCTATTCTCCATAGTTACACTGGTCTAGTCTCCATAGTATCACTGGTCTAGTCTCCATAGTTACACTGGTCTAGTCTCCATATTAACACTGGTCTAGTCTCCATAGTACCACTGGTCTAGTCTCCATAGTTACACTGGTCTAGTCTCCATAGTATCACTGGTCTAGTCTCCATAGTTACACTGGTCTAGTCTCCATAGTATCACTGGTCTAGTCTCCATAGTTACACTGGTCTAGTCTCCATATTAACACTGGTCTAGTCTCCATAGTACCACTGGTCTAGTCTCCATAGTTTCACTGGTCTAGTCTCCATATTAACACTGGTCTAGTCTCCATAGTACCACTGGTCTAGTCTCCATAGTAACACTGGTCTAGTCTCCATAGTAACACTGGTCTAGTCTCCAAAGTACCACTGGTCTAGTCTCCATATTAACACTGGTCTATTCTCCAAAGTACCACTGGTCTCGTCTCCATAGTAACACTGGTCTAATCTCCATAGTAACACTGATCTAGTCTCCAGTCAGACTAACAGTGTGAGTAGTAACTCAGGCCGACTCGTTTCTCTCTACACATCAATGATGTGACTCTTGCTGCTGGTGATTGTCTGGTCCCCCTCTACGCAGACGACACCATCCTGTATTCTTCTGGCCCTTATTTGGACACGGTGTTAACTTGTTGGTGACAAGGGGGCTGTATTTTCACGTCCGGAATGAAATGCCCAAATTCAACTGCCTTTCTACTCATCCCCAGAAGATAAGATATGCATAGTATTAGTAGATTTGGATAGAAAACACTCTGAAGTTTCTAAAAAAGTGTTTGAATGATGTCTGTGAGTATAACAGAACTTATTTAGCAGGCGAAAACCTCAAGGACAAACCATTTTGTTTTTGCCGACCCAACTACTTCATCCTCATATTGCTATTTATTTTAGCCTTGTTTCACCCCAGTATCTCTACTTGCACATTCGACTTCGGCACATCTATCTCTCCAGCGTTTAATTGCTAAATTAGAATTATTTCACCACTGTGGCCTGTTTATTGCCTTACCTCCCTAATCTTACCTCATTTGCACTCACTGTATATATATATATATATGTTCTATTGTATTAATGACTGTACCTTAGTTTATCCCATGTGTAACTCTGTGTTGTTGCTTGTGTCGCACTGCTTAGCTTTATCTTAGCCAGGTTGTAAATGAGAATTTGTTCTCATCTGTCCTACCTGGTTAAATCAAATAAAATACAAAATAATAAAAAAATTAAATAAATTAATAAATCACTGGTCTTGTCGTATGAAATGGCTGCCGCTGTCCTTGGTGCTGAAACGGACTACCCTACAAGTATGTAACCTTGGCTTATCTCCTGTTTCTGTAGGGAGGCAGCTTGATGTACCAGGACACCCCCTGGACAGGACACTAGTATATCTCCTGTTTCTGTAGTGAGAGACAGCTTGATGTACCAGGACACCCCCTGGACAGGACACTAGTCTATTTCCTGTTTCTGTAGAGAGACAGCTTGATGTACCAGGACACTAGTCTATCTCCTGTTTCTGTAGGGAGACAGCTTGATGTACCAGGACACCCCCTGGACAGGACACTAGTCTATCTCCTGTATCTGTAGTGAGACAGCTTGATGTACCAGGACACCCCCTGGACAGGACACTAGTCTATCTCCTGTTTCTGTAGAGACAGCTTGATGTACCAGGACACCCCCTGGACAGGACACTAGTCTATCTCCTGTTTCTGTAGTGAGAGACAGCTTGATGTACCAGGACACCCCTGGACAGGACACTAGTCTATCTCCTGTTTCTGTAGTGAGAGACAGCTTGATGTACCAGGACACCCTCTGGACAGGACACTAGTCCATCTCCTGTTTCTGTAGTGAGACAGTATGGTGTACCAGGGCACCCGCTGGACAGGACACTAGTCTATGTCCTGTTTCTGTAGTGAGACAGCTTGATGTACCAGGACACCCCTGGACAGGACACTAGTCTATCTCCTGTTTCTGTAGTGAGACAGCTTGATGTACCAGGACACCCCCTGGACAGGACACTAGTCTATCTCCTGTTTCTGTAGGGAGACAGCTTGATGTACCAGGACACCTCCTGGACAGGACACTAGTATATCTCCTGTATCTGTAGGGAGACAGCTTGATGTACCAGGACACCCCCTGGACAGGACACTAGTCTATCTCCTGTTTCTGTAGGGAGACAGCTTGATGTACCAGGACACCCCCTGGACAGGACACTAGTCTATCTCCTGTTTCTGTAGGGAGACAGCTTGATGTACCAGGACACCCCCTGGACAGGACACTAGTCCATCTCCTGTTTCTGTAGTGAGACAGCTTGATGTACCAGGACACCCCCTGGACAGGACACTAGTCTATCTCCTGTTTCTGTAGTGAGAGACAGCTTGATGTACCAGGACACCCCCTGGACAGGACACTAGTCTATCTCCTGTTTCTGTAGTGAGAGACAGCTTGATGTACCAGGACACCCTCTGGACAGGACACTAGTCCATCTCCTGTTTCTGTAGTGAGACAGTATGGTGTACCAGGGCACCCGCTGGACAGGACACTAGTCTATGTCCTGTTTCTGTAGTGAGACAGCTTGATGTACCAGGACACCCCCTGGACAGGACACTAGTCTATCTCCTGTTTCTGTAGTGAGACAGCTTGATGTACCAGGACACCCCCTGGACAGGACACTAGTCTATCTCCTGTTTCTGTAGGGAGACAGCTTGATGTACCAGGACACCTCCTGGACAGGACACTAGTATATCTCCTGTATCTGTAGGGAGACAGCTTGATGTACCAGGACACCCCCTGGACAGGACACTAGTCTATCTCCTGTTTCTGTAGGGAGACAGCTTGATGTACCAGGACACCTCCTGGACAGGACACTAGTATATCTCCTGTATCTGTAGGGAGACAGCTTGATGTACCAGGACACCCCCTGGGCAGGACACTAGTCTATCTCCTGTTTCTGTAGGGAGACAGCTTGATGTACCAGGACACCCCCTGGACAGGACACTTGTCTATCTCCTGTTTCTGTAGGGAGACAGCTTGATGTACCAGGACACCCCCTGGACAGGGCACTTGTCTCCCGCAGGTCCTTAATGCTGAGTTCCAAGCAGAGTCACACCAGGACCCATTTTTACAGTCTTTGGTATGACTTTGGTATGACAAAGGATCGAACCCACAGGTTGGACACTCTAACCACAAAGTAATTGATTTGGTTGCAGACTGCAAGTGTTCTGGCTGCAAGTGGTCATGGGAGAATGAGTCCTGGCTGCAAGTGGTCATGGGAGAATGAGTCCTGGCTGCAAGTGGTCATGGGAGAATGAGTCCTGGCTGCAAGTGGTCATGGGAGAATGAGTCCTGGCTGGGTCAAATACTGTCAGGGGATAAATAACATAGGGTTTCCCCTCAGGGCAGCTACAAGGCCGTTTCAGTGGTCGATTCAATTAAAGTACTGAGTGATTGACGGGCTCAGAGAAAGAGCGAGAGAGAGAGAGAGAGAGAGAGAGAGAGAGAGAGAGAGAGAGAGAGAGAGAGAGAGAGAAAGATGGATTGATCAATAAAACAAGAGGGAGGGAGAGAGAGACAGACAGAGAGGGAGAGAGACAGACAGACAGACAGACAGACAGACAGACACAGAAAGAGAGCAGGAGGAGGGAGATGGAGAGAGAGAGAGAGAGAGAGAGAGAGAGAGAGAGAGACACAGAGAGAGAGAGCAGGAGGAGGGAGAGAGAGAGAGAGAGAGAGAGAGAGAGAGAGGGGGGAGTGCTTCTGTCCCCAACCAAAGAGGGCCTACAGTAGCACCTAGATCTTATGCACAGATTCTGTCAGACCTGGGCCCTGACAGTAAATCTCAGTAAGACCAAAATAATGGTGTTCCAAAAAAGGTCCAGTCACCAGGACCACAAATACAAATTCCATCTAGACACTGTTGCCCTAGAGCACACAAAAAACTATACATACCTTGGCCTAAACATCAGCGCCACAGGTAACTTCCACAAAGCTGTGAACGATCTGAGAGACAAGGCAAGAAGGGCATTCTATGCCATCAAAAGTAATTTTAAATTTCAACATACCAATTAGGATTTGGCTAAAAATACTTGAATCAGTCATAGAGCCCATTGCCCTTTATGGTTGTGAGGTCTGGGGTCCGTTCACCAACCAAGACTTCACAAAATGGGACAAACACCAAATTGAGACTCTGCACGCAGAATTCTGCAAAAACATCCTCCGTGTACAACGTAGAACACCAAATAATGCATGCAGAGCAGAATTAGGCCGATACCCACTAATTATCAAAATCCAGAAAAGAGCCGTTAAATTCTACAATCACTTCAAAGGAAGCGATTCCCAAACCTTCCATAACAAAGCCATCACCTACAGAGAGATGAACCTGGAGAAGAGTCCCGTAAGCAAGCTGGTCCTGGGGCTCTGTTCAAACACACCCCACAGAGCCCCAGGACAGCAACACAATTAGACCCAACCAAATCATGAGAAAATAAAAAGATAATTACTTGACACATTGGAAAGAATTAACAAAAAAACAGAGCAAACTAGAATGCTATTTGGCCCTACACAGAGAGTACACAGCGGCAGAATACCTGACCACTGTGACTGACCCAAAATTAAGGAAAGCTTTGACTATGTACAGACAGTGAGCATAGCCTTGCTATTGAGAAAGGCCGCCGTAGGCAGACATGGCTCTCAAGAGAAGACAGGCTATGTGCTCACTGCCCACCTAATGAGGTGGAAACTGAGTTGCACTTCCTAACCTCCTGCCCAATGTATGACCATATTAGAGAGAGATATTTCCCTCAGATTACACAGATCCACAAAGAATTCGAAAACAAATCCAATTTTGAAAAACTCCCATATCTACTGGGTGAAATACCACAGTGTGACATCACAGCAGCAAGATTTGTGACCTGTTGCCACAAGAAAAGGGCAACCAGTGAAGAACACACACCATTGTAAATTACAACCCATATTTATGCTTACTTATTTTATCTTGTGTCCTTTAACCATTTGTACATTGTTAAAACACTGTATATACTGTATATAATATGACATTTGTAATTTCTTTATTGTTTTGAAACTTCTGTATGTGTAATGTTTACTGTTAATTTTTATTGTTTATTTCACTTCATATATTATCTACCTCACTTGCTTTGGCAATGTTAACACATGTTTCCCATGCCAATAAAGCCCCTTGAATTGAATTGAGAGAGAGAGAGAGAGAGAGAGAGAGAGAGGGAGGGAGAGCGACAGAGACAGAGAGAGAGACAGAGACAGAGAGAGAGCGACAGAGACAGAGAGACAGAGAGAGAGAGAGAGAGAGAGAGATAGGGACAGAGAGAGACAGAGACAGAGAGAGAGAGAGAGACAGAGACAGAGAGAGAGAGAGAGAGAGAGACAGAGATATGGACACAGAGAGAGAGAGCGCAGGAGAGTATTTGTATAAATATGTAATGTTATGATGCTCTCCAGGGAAGGGACCAGACCAGTATCATGACACTAGTTAATATCGTTTCAGGGACCAGACCAGTATCATGACACTAGTTAATATCGTGGCAGGGACCAGACCAGTATCATGACACTAGTTAGTATCGTGGCAGGGACCAGACCAGAATCATGACACTAGTTAGTATCGTGGCAGGGACCAGACCAGTATCATGACACTAGTTAGTATCGTGGCAGGGACCAGACCAGTATCATGACACTAGTTAGTATCGTGGCAGGGAACAGACCAGTATCATGACACTAGTTAGTATCGTGGCAGGGACCAGACCAGTATCATGACACTAGTTAGTATCGTGGCAGGGACCAGACCAGTATCATGACACTAGTTAATATCGTGGCAGGGACCAGACCAGTATCGTGACGCTAGTTAGTATCGTTTCAGGGACCATACCAGTATCATGACACTAGTTAGTATCGTGGCAGGGAAACTTCTTTAGGAAAACAGCCCAGATATTGGAAACCAACATCTTTAAGGGGCGGCAGGGTAGCCTAGTGGTTAGAGTGTAGAGGAGGCAGGGTAGCCTAGTGGTTAGAGTGTAGAGGCGGCAGGGTAGTCTAGTGGTTAGAGTGTAGAGGAGGCAGGTAGTCTAGTGGTTAGAGTGTAGAGGAGGCAGGCAGCCTAGTGGTTAGAGTGTAGAGGAGGCAGGTAGTCTAGTGGTTAGAGTGTAGAGGAGGCAGGCAGCCTAGTGGTTAGAGTGTAGAGGAGGCAGGTAGTCTAGTGGTTAGAGTGTAGAGGAGGCAGGTAGTCTAGTGGTTAGAGTGTAGAGGAGGCAGGTAGCCTAGTGGTTAGAGTGTAGAGGAGGCAGGTAGTGTAGTGGTTAGAGTGTAGAGGAGGCAGGTAGCCTAGTGGTTAGAGTGGAGGGGCGGTTAGAGTGTAGGGACGGCAGGGTAGCCTAGTGGTTAGAGTGTAGAGGAGGCAGGTAGTCTAGTGGTTAGAGTGTAGAGGAGGCAGGTAGCCTAGTGGTTAGAGTGTAGATGAGGCAGGTAGTCTAGTGGTTAGAGTGTAGAGGAGGCAGGTAGTCTAGTGGTTAGAGTGTAGAGGAGGCAGGTAGCCTAGTGGTTGGAGTGTAGAGGAGGCAGGTAGCCTAGTGGTTAGAGTGTAGAGGAGGCAGGTAGTCCAGTGGTTAGAGTGTAGAGGAGGCAGGGTAGCCTAGTGGTTAGAGTGCAGAGGTGGTTAGATTGTAGCCTAGTGGTTAGAGTGTAGGGACGGCAGGGTAGCCTAGTGGTTAGAGTGTAGAGGTGGCAGCGTAGCCTAGTGGTTAGAGTGTAGAGCTGGCAGGGTAGCCTAGTGGTTAGAGTGTAGAGGAGGCAGGTAGTCTAGTGGTTAGAGTGTAGAGGAGGCAGGCAGCCTAGTGGTTAGAGTGTAGAGGAGGCAGGTAGTCTAGTGGTTAGAGTGTAGAGGAGGCAGGTAGCCTAGTGGTTAGAGTGTAGAGGTGGCAGGGTAGCCTAGTGCTTAGAGTGCAGAGGTGGTTAGATTGTAGCCTAGTGGTTAGAGTGTAGGGACGGCAGGGTAGCCTAGTGGTTAGAGTGTAGAGGTGGCAGCGTAGCCTAGTGGTTAGAGTGTAGAGCTGGCAGGGTAGCCTAGTGGTTAGAGTGTAGAGGAGGCAGGTAGTCTAGTGGTTAGAGTGTAGAGGAGGCAGGTAGCCTAGTGGTTAGAGTGTAGAGGAGGCAGGTAGCCTAGTGGTTAGAGTGTAGAGGAGGCAGGTAGTCCAGTGGTTAGAGTGTAGAGGAGGCAGGGTAGCCTAGTGGTTAGAGTGTAGAGGAGGCAGGTAGCCTAGTGGTTAGAGTGTAGAGGTGGCAGGGTAGCCTAGTGCTTAGAGTGCAGAGGTGGTTAGATTGTAGCCTAGTGGTTAGAGTGTAGGGACGGCAGGGTAGCCTAGTGGTTAGAGTGTAGAGGTGGCAGCGTAGCCTAGTGGTTAGAGTGTAGAGCTGGCAGGGTAGCCTAGTGGTTAGAGTGTAGAGGCGGCAGGGTAGCCTAGTGGTTAGAGTGTAGAGGCGGCAGGGTAGCCTAGTGGTTAGAGTGTAGAGACGGCAGGGTAGCCTAGTGGTTAGAGTGTAGAGGTGGCAGGGTAGCCTAGTGGTTAGAGTGTAGAGGCGGCAGGGTAGCCTAGTGGTTAGAGTGGAGGGACGGCAGGGTAGCCTAGTGGTTAGTGTGTTAGACTAGTAATCAAAAGTTTGTGAGTTCGAATACCTGCGCTGACAAGGTACAAATCTGTTGTTCTGCCCCTAAACAAGGCACTATTCCTAGGCTGTCCATGCGTCCTCCCTCTCACACACTCCATGAAACAGACCATGTGACCTACCCTCTCCATGAAACAGACCATGTGACCTACCCTCTCCATGAAACAGACCATGTGACCTACCCTCTCCATGAAACAGACCATGTGACCTACCCTCTCCATGAAACAGACCATGTGACCTCTCCCTCTCCATGAAACAGACCATGTGACCTCTCCCTCTCCATGAAACAGACCATGTGACCTCTCCCTCTCCATGAAACAGACCATGTGACCTCTCCCTCTCCATGAAACAGACCATGTGACCTCTCCTTCTCCATGAAACAGACCATGTGACCTACCCTCTCCATGAAACAGACCATGTGACCTCTCCCTCTCCATGAAACAGACCATGTGACCTCTCCTCTCCATGAAACAGACCATGTGACCTTTCCCTCTCCATGAAACAGACCATGTGACCTCTCCCTCTCCATGAAACAGACCATGTGACCTCTCCTTCTCCATGAAACAGACCATGTGACCTACCCTCTCCATGAAACAGACCATGTGACCTCTCCCTCTCCATGAAACAGACCATGTGACCTCTCCCTCTCCATGAAACAGACCATGTGACCTCTCCCTCTCCATGAAACAGACCATGTGACCTCTCCCTCTCCATGAAACAGACCATGTGACCTCTCCTTCTCCATGAAACAGACCATGTGACCTCTCCTTCTCCATGAAACAGACCATGTGACCTCTCCTTCTCCATGAAACAGACCATGTGACCTCTCCTTCTCCATGAAACAGACCATGTGACCTCTCCTTCTCCATGAAACAGACCATGTGACCTCTCCTTCTCCATGAAACAGACCATGTGACCTCTCCTTCTCCATGAAACAGACCATGTGATCTCTCCCTCTCCATGAAACAGACCATGTGACCTCTCCCTCTCCATGAAACAGACCATGTGACCTCTCCCTCTCCATGAAACAGACCATGTGATCTCTCCTACTCCATGAAACAGACCATGTGACCTCCCCTTCTCCATGAAACAGACCATGTGGCCTCTCCTACTCCATGAAAAAAGACCATGTGACCTCCCCTCTCTTAGATCCACGCTGAATGACAGTGGTAGTGTGTATCCGTGTGCGTTCCCACGCCTCAACAACGGAAACAAAGCACATTTTTAAACCAGGCAAGTCAGTGAAGAACAACTTCTTATTTGCAATGACGGCCAAGGAACAGTGGGGTTAACTGCCTTGTTCAGGGGCGGAACGACAGATTTCTTACCTTGTCAGCTCGGGGGATCCGTTCTACACACTAACCACCAGGGCTTCCTGTGGCCCCAGAGACATGAATATATCCACTGTCTTTCTCACCTCTCTAGTAAACAAAGAAACCTCATCATTCCTCAGAAACGTAAATCACATCCCCAGGAAATAGACCTACTCTCTCTCTGTGTTCTGACACACATACAGTCTCCTCTGAGTGACAATATGGGCACCCTATTCCCTAGTTTTGAACCAGGTTCCGTGGTAAGTAGCGCACTATAAAAGGGAACAGGGCACGATTTGGGACGTACTCGTTTACCTTTTACCATAATGACTACCAAATGGCACATTTGCGACTGAGGCTATATACAGGGGGCACCGGTACAGAGTCAATGTGGAGGCTATATACAGGGGGTACTGGTACAGAGTCAATGTGGAGGCTATATACAGGGGGTCTATAGTCAATGTGGAGGCTATATACAGTGGGTACCAGTACAGAGTTAATGTGGAGGCTATATACAGGGGGCACCGGTACAGAGTCAATGTGGAGGCTATATACAGGGGGTACTGGTACAGAGTCAATGTGGAGGCTATATACAGGGGGTCTATAGTCAATGTGGAGGCTATATACAGGGGGCACTGGTACAGAGTCAATGTGGAGGCTATATACAGGGGGCACCGGTACAGAGTCAATGTGGAGGCTATATACAGGGGGTACCAGTACAGAGTCAATGTGGAGGCTATATACAGGGGGTCTATAGTCAATGTGGAGGCTATATACAGGGGTCTATAGTCAATGTGGAGGCTAAATACAGGGGGCACCGGTACAGAGTCAATGTGGAGGCTATATACAGGGGGTCTATAGTCAATGTGGAGGCTATATACAGGGGGTCTATAGTCAATGTGGAGGCTATATACAGGGGGCACCGGTACAGAGTCAATGTGGAGGCTATATACAGGGGGTCTATAGTCAATGTGGAGGCTATATACAGGGTGTCTATAGTCAATGTGGAGACTATATACAGGGGGTCTATAGTCAATGTGGAGGCTATATACAGGGGGTACCAGCACAGAGTTAATGTGGAGGCTATATACAGGGGGCACCGGTACAGAGTCAATGTGGAGGCTATATACAGGGGGTACCGGTACAGAGTCAATGTGGAGGCTATATACAGGGGGTCTATAGTCAATGTGAAGGCTATATACAGGGGGCACTGGTACAGAGTCAATGTGGAGGCTATATACAGGGGCACCGGTACAGAGTCAATGTGGAGGCTATATACAGGGGTACCAGTACAGAGTCAATGTGGAGGCTATATACAGGGGGTCTATAGTCAATGTGGAGGCTATATACAGGGGGTCTATAGTCAATGTGGAGGCTATATACAGGGGGCACCGGTACAGAGTCAATGTGGAGGCTATATACAGGGGGTCTATAGTCAATGTGGAGGCTATATACAGGGGGTCTATAGTCAATGTGGAGGCTATATACAGGGGGCACCGGTACAGAGTCAATGTGGAGGCTATATACAGGGGGTCTATAGTCGATGTGGAGGCTATATACAGGGGATCTATAGTCAATGTGGAGGCTATATACAGGGGGTCTATAGTCAATGTGGAGTCTATATACAGGGTGTCTATAGTCAATGTGGAGGCTATATACAGGGGGTCTATAGTCAATGTGAAGGCTATATACAGGGGGTCTATAGTCAATGTGGAGGCTAAATACAGGCGGTCTATAGTCAATGTGGAGTCTATATACAGGGGGTCTATAGTCAATGTGGAGGCTATATACAGGGGGTCTATAGTCAATGTGGAGGCTATATACAGGGGGTCTATGGTCAATGTGGAGGCTATATACAGGGGGTCTATAGTCAATGTGGAGGCTATATACAGGGGCTCTATAGTCAATGTGGAGGCTATAATATACAGGGGGTCTATAGTCAACGTGGAGGCTATATACAGGGGGTCTATAGTCAATGTGGAGGCTATATACAGGGGGTACCGGTACAGAGTCAATGTGGAGGCTATATACAGGGGGTCTATAGTCAATGTGGAGGCTATATACAGGGGGTCTATAGTCAATGTGGAGGCTATATACAGGGGGTTTATAGTCAATGTGCAGTCTATATACAGGGGGTCTATAGTCAATGTGGAGGCTATATACAGGGGGTCTATAGTCAATGTGGAGGCTATATACAGGTGGTACCGGTACAGAGTCAATGTGGAGGCTATATACAGGGGGTCTATAGTCAATGTGGAGGCTATATACAGGGGTCTATAGTCAATGTGGAGGCTATATACAGGGGGTCTATAGTCAATGTGGAGGCTATATACAGGGGGTCTATAGTCAATGTGGAGGCTATATACAGGGGGTCTATAGTCAACGTGGAGGCTATATACAGGGGGTCTATAGTCAATGTGGAGGCTATATACAGGGGGTACCGGTACAGAGTCAATGTGGAGGCTATATACAGGGGGTCTATAGTCAATGTGGAGGCTATATACAGGGGGTCTATAGTCAATTTGAAGGCTATATACAGGGGGTCTATAGTCAATGTGGAGTCTATATACAGGGGGTCTATAGTCAATGTGGAGGCTATATACAGGGGGTCTATTGTCAATTTGGAGGCTATATACAGGGGGTCTATAGTCAATGTGGAGGCTATATACAGGGGTCTATAGTCAATGTGGAGGCTATATACAGGGGGTACCGGTGCAGAGTCAATGTGGAGGCTATATACAGGGGGTCTATAGTCAATGTGGAGGCTATATACAGGGGGTCTATAGTCAATGTGGAGGCTATATACAGGGGGTCTATAGTCAATGTGGAGGCTATATACAGGGGGTCTATAGTCAATGTGGAGGCTATATACAGGGGGTCTATAGTCAATGTGGAGGCTATATACAGGGGGTCTATAGTCAACGTGGAGGCTATATACAGGGGGTCTATAGTCAATGTGGAGGCTATATACAGGGGTACCGGTACAGAGTCAATGTGGAGGCTATATACAGGGGGTCTATAGTCAATGTGGAGGCTATATACAGGGGGTCTATAGTCAATGTGGAGGCTATATACAGGGGTTTATAGTCAATGTGCAGTCTATATACAGGGGGTCTATAGTCAATTTGGAGGCTATATACAGGGGGTCTATAGTCAATGTGGAGGCTATATACAGGGGTACCGGTACAGAGTCAATGTGGAGGCTATATACAGGGGTCTATAGTCAATGTGGAGGCTATATACAGGGGGTCTATAGTCAATGTGGAGGCTATATACAGGGGGTCTATAGTCAATGTGGAGGCTATATACAGGGGGTCTATAGTCAATGTGGAGGCTATATACAGGGGGTCTATAGTCAACGTGGAGGCTATATACAGGGGGTCTATAGTCAATGTGGAGGCTATATACAGGGGGTACCGGTACAGAGTCAATGTGGAGGCTATATACAGGGGGTCTATAGTCAATGTGGAGGCTATATACAGGGGGTCTATAGTCAATGTGAAGGCTATATACAGGGGGTCTATAGTCAATGTGGAGTCTATATACAGGGGGTCTATAGTCAATGTGGAGGCTATATACAGGGGGTCTATTGTCAATTTGGAGGCTATATACAGGGGATCTATAGTCAATGTGGAGGCTATATACAGGGGTCTATAGTCAATGTGGAGGCTATATACAGGGGGTACCGGTGCAGAGTCAATGTGGAGGCTATATACAGGGGGTCTATAGTCAATGTGGAGGCTATATACAGGGGGTCTATAGTCAATGTGGAGGCTATATACAGGGGGTCTATAGTCAATGTGGAGGCTATATACAGGGGGTCTATAGTCAATGTGGAGGCTATATACAGGGGGTCTATAGTCAATGTGGAGGCTATATACAGGGGGTCTATAGTCAATGTGGAGGCTATATACAGGGGTCTATAGTCAATGTGGAGGCTATATACAGGGGGCACCGGTACAGAGTCAATGTGGAGGCTATATACAGCGGGTCTATAGTCAATGTGGAGGCTATATACAGGGGGTCTATAGTCAATGTGGAGGCTATATACAGGGGGCACCGGTACAGAGTCAATGTGGAGGCTATATACAGGGGGTCTATAGTCAATGTGGAGGCTATATACAGGGTGTCTATAGTCAATGTGGAGACTATATACAGGGGGTCTATAGTCAATGTGCAGGCTATATACAGGGGTACCAGTACAAAGTTAATGTGGAGGCTATATACAGGGGCACCGGTACAGAGTCAATGTGGAGGCTATATACAGGGGGTACCGGTACAGAGTCAATGTGGAGGCTATATACAGGGGGTCTATAGTCAATGTGAAGGCTATATACAGGGGGCACTGGTACAGAGTCAATGTGGAGGCTATATACAGGGGGCACCGGTACAGAGTCAATGTGGAGGCTATATACAGGGGGTACCAGTACAGAGTCAATGTGGAGGCTATATACAGGGGGTCTATAGTCAATGTGGAGGCTATATACAGGGGGTCTATAGTCAATGTGGAGGCTATATACAGGGGGCACCGGTACAGAGTCAATGTGGAGGCTATATACAGGGGGTCTATAGTCAATGTGGAGGCTATATACAGGGGGTCTATAGTCAATGTGGAGGCTATATACAGGGGGCACCGGTACAGAGTCAATGTGGAGGCTATATACAGGGGGTCTATAGTCAATGTGGAGGCTATATACAGGGGGTCTATAGTCAATGTGGAGGCTATATACAGGGGGCACCGGTACAGAGTCAATGTGGAGGCTATATACAGGGGGTCTATAGTCGATGTGGAGGCTATATACAGGGGATCTATAGTCAATGTGGAGGCTATATACAGGGGGTCTATAGTCAATGTGGAGGCTATATACAGGGGGTCTATAGTCAATGTGGAGGCTATATACAGGGGGTCTATAGTCAATGTGGAGGCTATATACAGGGGGTCTATAGTCAATTTGGAGGCTATATACATGGGGTCTATAGTCAATGTGAAGGCTATATACAGGGGGTCTATAGTCAATGTGAAGGCTATATACAGGGGGTCTATAGTAAATGTGGAGTCTATATACAGGGGGTCTATAGTCAATGTGGAGGCTATATACAGGGGTCTATAGTCAATGTGGAGGCTATATACAGGGGGTCTATAGTCAATGTGGAGGCTATATACAGGGGGTCTATAGTCAATGTGGAGGCTATATACAGGGGGTCTATAGTCAATGTGGAGGCTATATACAGGGGGTCTATAGTCAATGTGGAGGCTATATACAGGGGTCTATAGTCAATGTGGAGGCTATATACAGGGGGTCTATAGTCAATGTGGAGGCTATATACAGGGGGTCTATAGTCAATGTGGAGGCTATATACAGGGGGTCTATAGTCAATGTGGAGGCTATATACAGGGGGTCTATAGTCAATGTGGAGGCTATATACAGGGGTCTATAGTCAATGTGGAGGCTATATACAGGGGGCACCGGTACAGAGTTAATGTGGAGGCTATATACAGGGGGTCTATAGTCAATGTGGAGGCTATATACAGGGGGTCTATAGTCAATGTGGAGGCTATATACAGGGGGCACCGGTACAGAGTCAATGTGGAGGCTATATACAGGGGGTCTATAGTCAATGTGGAGGCTATATACAGGGTGTCTATAGTCAATGTGGAGACTATATACAGGGGGTCTATAGTCAATGTGGAGGCTATATACAGGGGGTACCAGTACAAAGTTAATGTGGAGGCTATATACAGGGGGCACCTGTACAGAGTCAATGTGGAGGCTATATACAGGGGGTACCGGTACAGAGTCAATGTGGAGGCTATATACAGGGGGTCTATAGTCAATGTGAAGGCTATATACAGGGGGCACTGGTACAGAGTCAATGTGGAGGCTATATACAGGGGGCACCGGTACAGAGTCAATGTGGAGGCTATATACAGGGGTACCAGTACAGAGTCAATGTGGAGGCTATATACAGGGGGTCTATAGTCAATGTGGAGGCTATATACAGGGGGTCTATAGTCAATGTGGAGGCTATATACAGGGGGCACCGGTACAGAGTCAATGTGGAGGCTATATACAGGGGGTCTATAGTCAATGTGGAGGCTATATACAGGGGGTCTATAGTCAATGTGGAGGCTATATACAGGGGGCACCGGTACAGAGTCAATGTGGAGGCTATATCCAGGGGGTCTATAGTCGATGTGGAGGCTATATACAGGGGATCTATAGTCAATGTGGAGGCTATATACAGGGGGTCTATAGTCAATGTGGAGGCTATATACAGGGGGTCTATAGTCAATGTGGAGGCTATATACAGGGGGTCTATAGTCAATGTGGAGGCTATATACAGGGGGTCTATAGTCAATTTGGAGGCTATATACATGGGGTCTATAGTCAATGTGAAGGCTATATACAGGGGGTCCATAGTCAATGTGAAGTCTATATACAGGGGGTCTATAGTCAATGTGGAGTCTATATACAGGGTGTCTATAGTCAATGTGGAGGCTATATACAGGGGGTCTATAGTCAATGTGAAGGCTATATACAGGGGGTCTATAGTCAATGTGGAGGCTAAATACAGGCGGTCTATAGTCAATGTGGAGTCTATATACAGGGGGTCTATAGTCAATGTGGAGGCTATATACAGGGGGTCTATAGTCAATGTGGAGGCTATATACAGGGGGTCTATAGTCAATGTGGAGGCTATATACAGGGGGTCTATGGTCAATGTGGAGGCTATATACAGGGGGTCTATAGTCAATGTGGAGGCTATATACAGGGGGTCTATAGTCAATGTGGAGGCTATAATATACAGGGGGTCTATAGTCAACGTGGAGGCTATATACAGGGGGTCTATAGTCAATGTGGAGGCTATATACAGGGGGTACCGGTACAGAGTCAATGTGGAGGCTATATACAGGGGGTCTATAGTCAATGTGGAGGCTATATACAGGGGGTCTATAGTCAATGTGGAGGCTATATACAGGGGGTTTATAGTCAATGTGCAGTCTATATACAGGGGGTCTATAGTCAATGTGGAGGCTATATACAGGGGGTCTATAGTCAATGTGGAGGCTATATACAGGGGGTACCGGTACAGAGTCAATGTGGAGGCTATATACAGGGGGTCTATAGTCAATGTGGAGGCTATATACAGGGGGTCTATAGTCAATGTGGAGTCTATATACAGGGGGTCTATAGTCAATGTGGAGGCTATATACAGGGGGTCTATTGTCAATTTGGAGTCTATATACAGGGGGTCTATAGTCAATGTGGAGGCTATATACAGGGGTCTATAGTCAATGTGGAGGCTATATACAGGGGTACCGGTGCAGAGTCAATGTG
Source organism: Oncorhynchus masou masou (assembly GCF_036934945.1). Lineage (NCBI taxonomy): Eukaryota > Metazoa > Chordata > Actinopteri > Salmoniformes > Salmonidae > Oncorhynchus > Oncorhynchus masou. The sequence goes on along the minus strand of NW_027016206.1, from coordinate 119,651 downwards.
GAGGCTATATACAGGGGGTCTATAGTCAATGTGGAGGCTATATACAGGGGGTCTATAGTCAATGTGGAGGCTATATACAGGGGGTCTATAGTCAATGTGGAGGCTATATACAGGGGGTCTATAGTCAATGTGGAGGCTATATACAGGGGGTCTATAGTCAATGTGGAGGCTATATACAGGGGGTCTATAGTCAATTTGGAGGCTATATACAGGGGGTCTATAGTCAATGTGGAGGCTATATACAGGGGGTACCGGTACAGAGTCAATGTGGAGGCTATATACAGGGGGTCTATAGTCAATGTGGAGGCTATATACAGGGGGTCTATAGTCAATGTGGAGGCTATATACAGGGGTCTATAGTCAATGTGGAGGCTATATACAGGGGGTCTATAGTCAATTTGGAGGCTATATACAGGGGGTCTATAGTCAATGTGGAGGCTATATACAGGGGGTACCGGTACAGAGTCAATGTGGAGGCTATATACAGGGGGTCTATAGTCAATGTGGAGTCTATATACAGGGGGTCTATAGTCAATGTGAAGGCTATATACAGGGGGTCTATAGTCAATGTGGAGGCTATATACAGGGGTCTATAGTCAATGTGGAGGCTATATACAGGGGGTACCGGTGCAGAGTCAATGTGGAGGCTATATACAGGGGGTCTATAGTCAATGTGGAGGCTATATACAGGGGGTCTATAGTCAATGTGGAGGCTATATACAGGGGGTCTATAGTCAATGTGGAGGCTATATACAGGGGGTCTATAGTCAATGTGGAGGCTATATACAGGGGGTCTATAGTCAATGTGGAGGCTATATACAGGGGGTCTATAGTCAATTTGGAGGCTATATACAGGGGGTCTATAGTCAATGTGGAGGCTATATACAGGGGGTACCGGTACAGAGTCAATGTGGAGGCTATATACAGGGGGTCTATAGTCAATGTGGAGGCTATATACAGGGGGTCTATAGTCAATGTGGAGGCTATATACAGGGGGTCTATAGTCAATGTGGAGGCTATATACAGGGGGTCTATAGTCAATTTGGAGGCTATATACAGGGGGTCTATAGTCAATGTGGAGGCTATATACAGGGGGTACCGGTACAGAGTCAATGTGGAGGCTATATACAGGGGGTCTATAGTCAATGTGGAGTCTATATACAGGGGGTCTATAGTCAATGTGAAGGCTATATACAGGGGGTCTATAGTCAATGTGGAGGCTATATACAGGGGGTACCGGTACAGAGTCAATGTGGAGGCTATATACAGGGGGTCTATAGTCAATGTGGAGGCTATATACAGGGGGTCTATAGTCAATGTGGAGGCTATATACAGGGGGTCTATAGTCAATTTGGAGGCTATATACAGGGGGTCTATAGGCAATGTGGAGTCTATATACAGGGGGTACCGGTACAGAGTCAATGTGGAGGCTATATACAGGGGGTCTATAGTCAATGTGGAGGCTATATACAGGGGGTCTATAGTCAATGTGAAGGCTATATACAGGGGGTCTATAGTCAATGTGGAGGCTATATACAGGGGGTACCGGTACAGAGTCAATGTGGAGGCTATATACAGGGGGTCTATAGTCAATGTGGAGGCTATATACAGGGGGTCTATAGTCAATGTGGAGGCTATATACAGGGGGTCTATAGTCAATTTGGAGGCTATATACAGGGGGTCTATAGGCAATGTGGAGTCTATATACAGGGGGTCTATAGTCAATGTGGAGGCTATATACAGGGGGTCTATAGTCAATGTGGAGGCTATATACAGGGGGTCTATAGTCAATGTGAAGGCTATATACAGGGGGTCTATAGTCAATGTGGAGGTTATATACAGGTGGTCTATAGTCAACGTGGAGGCTATATACAGGGGGTCTATAGTCAATGTGGAGGCTATATACAGGGGCTCTATAATCAATGTGGAGGCTATATACAGGGGGTCTATAGTCAATGTGGAGGCTATATACAGGGGGTCTATAGTCAATGTGGAGGCTATATACAGGGGGTCTATAGTCAATGTGGAGGCTATATACAGGGGGTCTATAGTCAATGTGGAGGCTATATACAGGGGGTCTATAGTCAATGTGGAGGCTATATACAGGGGGTCTATAGTCAATGTGGAGGCTATATACAGGGGGTCTATAGTCAATGTGAAGGCTATATACAGGTGGCCTATAGTCAATGTGGAGTCTATATACAGGGGGTCTATAGTCAATGTGGAGGCTATATACAGGGGGTCTATAGTCAATGTGGAGGCTATATACAGGGGGTCTATAGTCAATGTGGAGGCTATATACAGGGGAACAGACTCAATCTGCGGGGTCACTGGTTAGGCTAATCGAGGTAATATGTACGTGGACATTTGAAGTGAATAGATGATACACAGGGAGTAGCAGCAGCGTAAAATAATGGGGCCGTCTCGCTCCTGTGATTGGGTTAGAGCTCTCAGAGACTGTCAATGACCTTATTGGGTTAGTGCTCTCAGAGACTGTCAATGACCTGTAGACACTGGTAGCACACTTCTCGGTAGGACAGACAGACAGACAGACAGACAGACAGACAGACAGACACACACACATGCGAATACACACGCATAAACACACTCACACAGTCAGACACACACACACACTCGCTTAGACACACACATGCGAATACACACACATACACACACTCACACAGTCGGTCAGACAGACAGACACACACACACGGCCTGACAGACAGACACACACACACGGCCTGACAGACAGACAGACACAACGTCCTGAGTCATCTCTCTCGCCCTTTATTACACACAGACACATACAGATATTAATGTGCTAATGTGTCTGTGTGCTAATGTGTCTGTGTGCTAATGTGTCTGTCTGCTAATGTGTCTGTGTGCTAATGTGTCTGTGTGCTAATGTGTCTGTCTGCTAATGTGTCTGTCTGCTAAAGTGTCTGTGTGCTAATGTGTCTGTGTGCTAATGTGTCTGTGTGCTAATGTGTCTGTCTGCTAATGTGTCTGTCTGCTAAAGTGTCTGTGTGCTAATGTGTCTGTGTGCTAATGTGTCTCTGTGCTAATGTGTCTGTCTGCTAATGTGTCTGTCTGCTAAAGTGTCTGTCTGCTAATGTAATCTGGAATTAGTGCATGTTGTACGTCTGCATGATGACTGCTTTTGTTAGGCTGTTTTTTGCTGAGTCATGTCAGTGAGAGAGAGAGAGAGAGAGAGAGAGAGAGAGAGAGAGAGAGAGAGAAGTGAGAGAGAAAGATGGACAGAGAGAGAGAGACAGAAGTGAGAGAGAAATATGGACAGAGAGAGAGAGAGAGAGAGAGAGAGAGAAGTGAGAGAGAAAGATGTGCAGAGAGAGAGAGACAGAAGTGAGAGAGAAATATGGACAGAGAGAGAGAGAGAGAGAGAGAAAATATGGACAGAGAGAGAGAGAGAGAGAGAGAGAGAGAGAGAGAGAGAGAGAGAGAGAGAGAGAGAAATAGAAAGCGAGAGGACAAGTTTTTCTATGAGTCAGTGAGCAGGCTAGTAATCATAGAACACATTAATCATAGACTACAGTTTAACAACACTGTACATTTGGTGCTTTCGAAATCTTTGTCAATTCTCCATTCAAATCTTTCCTGGCAACATATTTCTATTGAAGAAAAACAAGACATTATCAGCTAGAAGAAAAAAAACTGCTAATATTTCCTCATATCTCTCTACCAGCCTCATCCCTCGCTCCGCTGGTTTGTCCTCACCTGTTGGGCCACAGGGATGATTACATTTTACCCTTCTCTCTATCCTCTCTATCCTTCCATATTTCTCTCTCTCACACACACATGGACAGACAGACACACAAAGTCCTATTTTATGTATCTCTCTGTCTCTGTCTCTCTCTCTGTCCCTATCTCCGTCTCTCTCTCTCTGAACCTATCTCTGTCTCTGTCCCTGTCTCTGTCTCTGTCTCTCTTTCTCTCTCTCTCTCTCTCTCTCTCTCTCTCTCTCTCTCTCTCTCTCTCTAAATGTCTCTGTCACTCTCCCTCCCTCTCTCTCTCTCTCTCTTTATATCTCTCTCTTTATATCTCTCTCTCTCTCTGTCCCTCTCCCTGTCTCTGTCTCTGTCTCTCTTTCTCTCTCTCTCTCTCTCTCTCTCTCTCTCTCTCTCTCTCTGTCTCTGTATCTCTCTCTCTCTCTCTGTCTAAACGTCTCTGTCACTCCCCCTCCCCCCTCTCTCTCTCTCTCTCTCTCTCTCTCTCTGTCCCTATCTCTGTCTCTGTCTCTGTCTGTCTCTGTCTCTCTCTCTGTCCCTATCTCCGTCTCTCTCTCTCTGAACCTATCTCTGTCTCTGTCCCTATCTCTGTCTCTGTCTCTGTCGCTCTCTGTCTCTCTCCCTCCCTCTCCCTCTCTCCCTCCCTCTCTCTCCCTCTCTCTCCCTCCATCTCTCTCCCTCTCTCCCTCCCTCCCTCCCTGGCCTATCACACGCTCTGCTAGGTTATAAGGGGCATAGTCTGATAGATTCAGCTTCTCCTGTCTCGTACTCAGGTGAGATGAAGCTGTGGGGAGAGGATGGAGAGTCACTGTGGGGAGAGGATGGAGAGTCACTGTGGGGAGAGGACGGAGAGTCACTGTGTGGAGAGGATGGAGAGTCACTGTGGGGAGAGGATGGAGAGTCACTGTGTGGAGAGGATGGAGAGTCACTGTGGGGAGAGGATGGAGAGTCACTGTGTGGAGAGGATGGAGAGTCACTGTGGGGAGAGGATGGAGAGTCACTGTGGGGAGAGGATGGAGAGTCACTGTGGGGAGAGGATGGAGAGTCACTGTGGGGAGAGGATGGAGAGTCACTGTGGGGAGAGGATGGAGAGTCACTGTGGGGAGAGGATGGAGAGTCACTGTGGGGAGAGGATGGAGAGTCACTGTGTGGAGAGGATGGAGAGTCACTGTGGGGAGAGGATGGAGAGTCACTGTGGGGAGAGGATGGAGAGTCACTGTGGGGAGAGGACGGAGAGTCACCGTGGGGAGAGGATGGAGAGTCACTGTGGGGAGAGGATGGAGAGTCACTGTGGGGAGAGGACGGAGAGTCACTGTGGGGAGAGGATGGAGAGTCACTGTGGGGAAAGGATGGAGAGTCACTGTGGGGAGAGGATGGAGAGTCACTGTGGGGAGAGGATGGAGAGTCACTGTGGGGAGAGGATGGAGAGTCACTGTGGGGAGAGGATGGAGAGTCACTGTGGGGAGAGGATGGAGAGTCACTGTGGGGAGAGGATGGAGAGTCACCGTGGGGAGAGGATGGAGAGTCACTGTGGGGAGAGGATGGAGAGTCACTGTGGGGAGAGGATGGAGAGTCACTGTGGGGAGAGGACGGAGAGTCACTGTGGGGAGAAGACGGAGTGTCACTGTGGGGAGAGGATGGAGAGTCACTGTGGGGAGAGGATGGAGAGTCACTGTGGGGAGAGGATGGAGGGAGAAGAGGAGAGGGGTAGAGGATGGAGGGAGAAGAGGAGAGGGGTAGAGGATGGAGGGAGAAGAGGAGAGGGGTAGAGGATGGAGGGAGAAGAGGAGAGGGGTAGACGGAGGGAGAAGAGGAGAGGGGTAGAGGATGGTGGGAGAAGAGGAGAGGGGTAGAGGACGGAGGGAGAAGAGGAGAGGGGTAGAGGATGGAGGGAGAAGAGGAGAGGGGTAGAGGATGGAGGGAGAAGAGTAGAGGGGTAGAGGATGGAGGGAGAAGAGTAGAGGGGTAGAGGATGGAGGGAGAAGAGGAGAGGGGTAGAGGATGGTGGGAGAAGAGGAGAGGGGTAGAGGGACGGAGGGAGAAGAGGAGAGGGGTAGAGGATGGAGGGAGAAGAGGAGAGGGGTAGAGGATGGAGGGAGAAGAGGAGAGGGGTAGAGGATGGAGGGAGAAGAGTAGAGGGGTAGAGGATGGAGGGAGAAGAGTAGAGGGGTAGAGGATGGAGGGAGAAGAGGAGAGGGGTAGAGGATGGTGGGAGAAGAGTAGAGGGGTAGAGGATGGAGGGAGAAGAGGAGAGGGGTAGAGGATGGTGGGAGAAGAGGAGAGGGGTAGAGGATGGAGGGAGAAGAGGAGAGGTGTAGAGGATGGAGGGAGAAGAGGAGAGGGGTAGAGGACGGAGGGAGAAGAGGAGAGGGGTAGAGGACGGAGGGAGAAGAGGAGAGGGGTAGAGGATGGAGGGAGAAGAGGAGAGGGGTAGAGGACGGAGGGAGAAGAGGAGAGGGGTAGACGGAGGGAGAAGAGGAGAGGGGTAGAGGATGGTGGGAGAAGAGGAGAGGGGTAGAGGATGGTGGGAGAAGAGGAGAGGGGTAGAGGATGGAGGGAGAAGAGGAGAGGTGTAGAGGATGGAGGGAGAAGAGGAGAGGGGTAGAGGACGGAGGGAGAAGAGGAGAGGGGTAGAGGACGGAGGGAGAAGAGGAGAGGGGTAGAGGATGGAGGGAGAAGAGGAGAGGGGTAGAGGATGGTGGGAGAAGAGGAGAGGGGTAGAGGATGGAGGGAGAAGAGGAGAGGGGTAGAGGATGGAGGGAGAAGAGGAGAGGGGTAGAGGATGGAGGGAGAAGAGGAGAGGGGGTAGAGGATGGAGGGAGAAGAGGAGAGGGGTAGAGGACGGAGGGAGAAGAGGAGAGGGGTAGAGGATGGAGGGAGAAGAGGAGAGGGGTAGAGGATGGAGGGAGAAGAGGAGAGGGGTAGAGGACGGAGGGAGAAGAGGAGAGGGGTAGACGGAGGGAGAAGAGGAGAGGGGTAGAGGATGGTGGGAGAAGAGGAGAGGGGTAGAGGATGGAGGGAGAAGAGGAGAGGGGGAGAGGACGGAGGGAGAAGAGGAGAGGGGTAGAGGATGGAGGGAGAAGAGGAGAGGGGTAGAGGACGGAGGGAGAAGAGGAGGGGGGTAGAGGACGGAGGGAGAAGAGGAGAGGGGTAGAGGATGGTGGGAGAAGAGTAGAGGGGTAGAGGATGGAGGGAGAAGAGGAGAGGGGTAGAGGATGGTGGGAGAAGAGGAGAGGGGTAGAGGATGGAGGGAGAAGAGGAGAGGGGTAGAGGATGGTGGGAGAAGAGGAGAGGGGTAGAGGATGGAGAAGAGGAGAGGGGTAGAGGACGGAGGGAGAAGAGGAGAGGGGTAGAGGATGGAGGGAGAAGAGGAGAGGGGTAGAGGATGGTGGGAGAAGAGGAGAGGGGTAGAGGACAGAGGGAGAAGAGGAGAGGGGTAGAGGATGGAGGGAGAAGAGGAGAGGGGGTAGAGGATGGAGGGAGAAGAGGAGAGGGGTAGAGGATGGAGGGAGAAGAGGAGAGGGGTAGAGGATGGAGGGAGAAGAGGAGAGGGGTAGAGGACAGAGGGAGAAGAGGAGAGGGGTAGAGGACGGAGGGAGAAGAGGAGAGGGGTAGAGGACGGAGGGAGAAGAGGAGAGGGGTAGAGGATGGAGGGAGAAGAGTAGAGGGGTAGAGGATGGAGGGAGAAGAGGAGAGGGGTAGAGGATGGTGATAGAAGAGGAGAGGGGTAGAGGACGGAGGGAGAAGAGGAGAGGGGTAGAGGATGGAGGGAGAAGAGTAGAGGGGTAGAGGATGGTGGGAGAAGAGGAGAGGGGTAGAGGATGGAGGGAGAAGAGTAGAGGAGGGGATGATGAACGGATTTGCAGAAATCCTTTCCAACTGCCAATCTCACCTATTGGCACACGATGAAAGGAGTGTTGGAATGTAACAAACGAAATTACAGTTAACGAAAATGCACACTTAATGGAGGTTACTAAGGTTACAGAGTCAGAAGGCCTAAGGTTACTAAGGTTACAGAGTCAGAAGGCCTAAGGTTACTAAGGTTACAGAGTCAGAAGGCCTAAGGCTACTAAGGTTACAGAGTCAGAAGGCCTAAGGTTACTAAGGTTACAGAGTCAGAAGGCCTAAGGTTACTAAGGTTACAGAGTCAGAAGGCCTAAGGTTACTAAGGTTACAGAGACAGAAGGCCTAAGGTTACTAAGGTTACAGAGACAGAAGGCCTAAGGTTACTAAGGTTAAAGAGTCAGAAGGCCTAAGGCTACTAAGGTTACAGAGTCAGAAGGCCTAAGGTTACTAAGGTTACAGAGTCAGAAGGCCTAAGGTTACTAAGGTTACAGAGTCAGAAGGACTAAGGTTACTAAGGTTACAGAGTCAGAAGGCCTAAGGCTACTAAGGTTACAGAGTCAGAAGGCCTAAGGTTACTAAGGTTACAGAGTCAGAAGGCCTAAGGTTACTAAGGTTACAGAGTCAGAAGGCCTAAGGTTACTAAGGTTACAGAGTCAGAAGGCCTAAGGTTACTAAGGTTACAGAGTCAGAAGGCCTAAGGTTACTAAGGTTACAGAGTCAGAAGGCCTAAGGTTACTAAGGTTACAGAGTCAGAAGGCCTAAGGTTACTAAGGTTACAGAGTCAGAAGGCCTAAGGTTACTAAGGTTACAGAGTCAGAAGGCCTAAGGTTACTAAGGTTACAGTGAGAACAACACTGGGTGTGGATACAGTGGGAACAACACTGGGTGTGGATACAGTGGGAATAACACTGGGTGTGGATACAGTGGGAACAACACTGGGTGTGGGAACAACACTGGGTGTGGATACAGTGAGAACAACACTGGGTGTGGATACAGTGGGAACAACACTGGGTGTGGATACAGTGGGAACAACACTGGGTGTGGATACAGTGGGAACAACACTGGGTGTGGGAACAACACTGGGTGTGGATACAGTGAGAACAACACTGGGTGTGGATACAGTGGGAACAACACTGGGTGTGGATACAGTGGGAATAACACTGGGTGTGGATACAGTGGGAACAACACTGGGTGTGGGAACAACACTGGGTGTGGATACAGTGGGAACAACACTGGGTGTGGGAACAACACTGGGTGTGGATACAGTGAGAATAACACTGGGTGTGGATACAGTGGGAACAACACTGGGTGTGGATACAGTGGGAACAACACTGGGTGTGGATACAGTGGGGACAACACTGGGTGTGGATACAGTGGGGACAACACTGGGTGTGGATACAGTGAGAACAACACTGGGTGTGGATACAGTGGGAACAACACTGGGTGTGGATACAGTGAGAACAACACTGGGTGTGGATACAGTGGGGACAACACTGGGTGTGGATACAGTGGGAACAACACTCGGTGTGGATACAGTGGGGACAACACTGGGTGTGGATACAGTGGGGACAAATCTGGGTGTGGATACAGTGAGAACAACACTGGGTGTGGATACAGTGGGAACAACACTGGGTGTGGATACAGTGAGAACAACACTGGGTGTGGATACATTGAAAATAACACTGGGTGTGGATACAGTGAGAACAACACTGGGTGTGGGAACAACACTGGGTGTGGATACAGTGAGAACAACACTGGGTGTGGATACAGTGAGAACAACACTGGGTATGGGAACAGTGAGAACAACACTGGGTGTGGATACAGTGAGAACAACACTGGGTGTGGATACAGTGAGAACAACACTGGGTGTGGGAACAGTGAGAACAACACTGGGTGTGGATACAGTGAGAACAACACTGGGTGTGGATACAGTGAGAACAACACTGGGTGTGGATACAGTGAGAACAACACTGGGTGTGGGAACAACACTGGGTGTGGATACAGTGAGAACAACACTGGGTGTGGATACAGTGAGAACAACACTGGGTGTGGGAACAGTGAGAACAACACTGGGTGTGGATACAGTGAGAACAACACTGGGTGTGGATACAGTGAGAACCACACTGGGTGTGGATACAGTGGGAACAACACTGGGTGTGGATACAGTGAGAACAACACTGGGTGTGGATACAGTGGGAACAACACTGGGTGTGGATACAGTGGGGACAACACTGGGTGTGGATACAGTGGTGACAACACTGGGTGTGGATACAGTGAGAATAACACTGGGTGTGGATACAGTGGGAACAACACTGTTTGTGGGAACAACACTGGGTGTGGATACAGTGAGAACAACACTGGGTGTGGGTACAGTGAGAACAACACTGGGTGTGGGAACAGTGAGAACAACACTGGGTGTGGATACAGTGAGAACAACACTGGGTGTGGATACAGTGAGAACAACACTGGGTGTGGGAACAACACTGGGTGTGGATACAGTGAGAACAACACTGGGTGTGGATACAGTGAGAACAACACTGGGTGTGGGAACAGTGAGAACAACACTGGGTGTGGATACAGTGAGAACCACACTGGGTGTGGATACAGTGGGAACAACACTGGGTGTGGATACAGTGAGAACAACACTGGGTGTGGATACAGTGGGAACAACACTGGGTGTGGATACAGTGGGGACAACACTGGGTGTGGATACAGTGGTGACAACACTGGGTGTGGATACAGTGAGAATAACACTGGGTGTGGATACAGTGGGAACAACACTGTTTGTGGGAACAACACTGGGTGTGGATACAGTGAGAACAACACTGGGTGTGGGTACAGTGAGAACAACACTGGGTGTGGGAACAGTCAGAACAACACTGGGTGTGGATACAGTGAGAACAACACTGGGTGTGGATACAGTGAGAACAACACTGGGTGTGGGAACAACACTGGGTGTGGATACAGTGAGAACAACACTGGGTGTGGATACAGTGAGAACAACACTGGGTGTGGATACAGTGAGAACCACACTGGGTGTGGATACAGTGGGAACAACACTGGGTGTGGATACAGTGAGAACAACACTGGGTGTGGATACAGTGGGAACAACACTGGGTGTGGATACAGTGGGGACAACACTGGGTGTGGATACAGTGGTGACAACACTGGGTGTGGATACAGTGAGAATAACACTGGGTGTGGATACAGTGGGAACAACACTGTTTGTGGGAACAACACTGGGTGTGGATACAGTGAGAACAACACTGGGTGTGGGTACAGTGGGAACAACACTGTTTGTGGGAACAACACTGGGTGTGGATACAGTGAGAACAACACTGGGTGTGGATACAGTGAGAACAACACTGGGTGTGGGAACAGTGAGAACAACACTGGGTGTGGATACAGTGAGAACAACACTGGGTGTGGATACAGTGAGAACAACACTGGGTGTGGGAACAACACTGGGTGTGGATACAGTGAGAGCAACACTGGTTGTGGATACAGTGGGAACAACACTGTTTGTGGGAACAACACTGGGTGTGGATACAGTGAGAACAACACTGGGTGTGGATACAGTGGGAACAACACTGTTTGTGGGAACAACACTGGGTGTGGATACAGTGGGAACAACACTGGGTGTGGGAACAACACTGGGTGTGGATACAGTGAGAACAACACTGGGTGTGGATACAGTGAGAACAACACTGGGTGTGGATACAGTGGGAACAACACTGTTTGTGGGAACAACACTGGGTGTGGATACAGTGAGAACAACACTGGGTGTGGATAAAGTGAGAATAACACTGGGTGTGGATACAGTGAGACCAACACTGGGTGTGGATACAGTGGAAACAACACTGCATGTGGATACAGTGGGAACAACACTGGGTGTGGATACAGTGAGAACAACACTGGGTGTGGATACAGTGAGAACAACATTGGGTGTGGGAACAGTGAGAACAACACTGGGTGTGGATACAGTGAGAACAACACTGGGTGTGGGAACAGTGAGAACAACACTGGGTCTGGGAACAGCACTGGGTCTGGCTACAGTGAGAATAACACTGGGTGTGGGAACAGTGAGAACAGCACTGGGTGTGGATACAGTGAGAACAACACTGGGTGTGGGAACAGTGAGAACAACACTGGGTTTGGGAACAACACTGGGTGTGGATACAGTGAGAACAACACTGGGTGTGGATACAGTGAGAACAACACTGGGTGTGGGAACAACACTGGGTGTGGATACAGTGGGAACAACACTGTGTGTGGATACAGAGGGAACAACACTGGGTGTGGATACAGTGAGAACAACACTGGGTGTGGATACAGTGAGAACAACACTGGGTGTGGATAAAGTGAGAACAACACTGGGTGTGGATACAGTGAGAACAACACTGGGTGTGGATACAGTGGGAACAACACTGGGTGTGGATACAGTGAGAACAACACTGGGTGTGGGAACAACACTGGGTGTGGATACAGTGAGAACAACACTGGGTGTGGATTCAGTGAGAACAACACTTTGTGTGGGAACAACACTGGGTGTGGATAAAGTGGGAACAACACTGGGTGTGGATACAGTGAGAACAACACTGGGTGTGGATACAGTGGGAACAACACGGTGTGGATACAGTGGGAACAACACTGGGTGTGGATACAGTGGGAACAACACTGGGTGTGGATACAGTGGGAACAACACTGGGTGTGGATACAGTGAGAACAACACTGGATGTGGATACAGTGAGAACAACACTGGGTGTGGATACAGTGAGAACAACACTGGGTGTGGATACAGTGGGAACAACACTGGGTGTGGATACAGTGAGAACAACACTGGGTGTGGATACAGAGGGAACAACACTGGGTGTGGATACAGTGAGAACAACACTGGGTGTGGATACAGTGAGAACAACACTGCATGTGGATACAGTGAGAACAACACTGGGTGTGGATACAGTGAGAACAACACTGGGTGTGGATACAGTGAGAACAACACTGGGTGTGGATACAGTGAGAACAACACTGGGTGTGGATACAGTAAGAACAACACTGCATGTGGATACAGTGAGAACAACACTGGGTGTGGATACAGAGGGAACAACACTGGGTGTGGATACAGTGGGAACAACACTGTTTGTGGGAACAACACTGTTTGTGGGAACAACACTTGGTGTGTATACAGTGAGAAGAACACTGGGTGTGGATACAGTGAGAACAACACTGGGTGTGGATACAGTGAGAACAACACTGGGTGTGGATACAGAAGTTTTTCTATGAGTCAGTGAGCAGGCTAGTAATCATAGAACACATTAATCATAGACTACAGTTTAACAACACTGTACATTTGGTGCTTTGGAAATCTTTGTCAATTCTCCATTCAAATCTTTCCTAACAACACATTTCTATTGAGGAACAACAAGACATTATTAGCCTGAAGAATAACTGGAGGAGGACTTGCTAATATTTCTACTCTCCTCACCCCCCAACTTCCTCTCCTGTCTCTCTACAAGCCTCATCCCTCGCTCTGCTGGTCTGTCCTCACCTGTTGGGCCACAGGGACGATTACATAATTTTACCCTTCTCTCTATACTCTCTATCCTTCCATATTTCTCTCTCTCACACAGTCTCTCTCTCTCTGTCTCTCCCTCTCTCTCTGTCTCTCTCTTTCTCTCTATCTCTCTCTAATTTAAGTGGCTTTATTGGCATGGAAAACATATGCTAAAATTGCCAAAGCAAGTGAAGTGTAACATCTTCTTCCAACTCACACCCACCAAACACCGAGATCCCCTGAACGCAGCTCACTCTCCAGATCTCAATCACCTGTTCACACACCTGTATGTCATTACCACTATTTAGTTCAGTTCTTTGCACCCCGTCACCGTGAGGTATTGTTTGTTGTGTGACGCACGTCTTACAAAGCTCTGTTTTCCCTGTGCTCCTCCCATATATGACAGTTTCTGCCTTTCCCTGTCTGTATTTTAGTCAATTGGATTTCCTGTTATCCACCTATTGCCTGATCTCCTGGACTACGTTACCAGCCTTTTCCCCGCCTGTACTGTTTTTTATTTTATTTTACCTTTATATGGCATCCTTTCACTCCCTCCTCTCTACATTTTCCTCCTCTGTCTCTGCTGCTAAAGCCACTTTCTACCACTCTAAATTCCAAGCATCTGCCTCTAACCCTAGGAAGCTCTTTGCCACCTTCTCCTCCCTCCTGAATCCTCCTCCCCCTCCCCCCCCCTCCTCCCTCTCTGCAGATGACTTCGTCAACCATTTTGAAAAGAAGGTCGACGACATCCGATCCTCGTTTGCTAAGTCAAACGACACCGCTGGTTCTGCTCACACTGCCCTACCCTGTGCTCTGACCTCTTTCTCCCCTCTCTCTCCAGATGAAATCTCGCTTCTTGTGACGGCCGGCCGCCCAACAACCTGCCCGCTTGACCCTATCCCCTCCTCTCTTCTCCAGACCATTTCCGGAGACCTTCTCCCTTACCTCACCTCGCTCATCAACTCATCCCTGACCGCTGGCTACGTCCCTTCCGTCTTCAAGAGAGCGAGAGTTGCACCCCTTCTGAAAAAACCTACACTCGATCCCTCCGATGTCAACAACTACAGACCAGTATCCCTTCTTTCTTTTCTCTCCAAAACTCTTGAACGTGCCGTCCTTGGCCAGCTCTCCCGCTAACTCTCTCAGAATGACCTTCTTGATCCAAATCAGTCAGGTTTCAAGACTAGTCATTCAACTGAGACGGCTCTTCTCTGTATCACGGAGGCGCTCCGCACTGCTAAAGCTAACTCTCTCTCCTCTGCTCTCATCCTTCTAGACCTATCGGCTGCCTTCGATACTGTGAACCATCAGATCCTCCTCTCCACCCTCTCCGAGTTGGGCATCTCCGGCGCGGCCCACGCTTGGATTGCGTCCTACCTGACAGGTCGCTCCTACCAGGTGGCGTGGCGAGAATCTGTCTCCTCGCCACGCGCTCTCACCACTGGTGTCCCCCAGGGCTCTGTTCTAGGCCCTCTCCTATTCTCGCTATACACCAAGTCACTTGGCTCTGTCATAACCTCACATGGTCTCTCCTATCATTGCTATGCAGACGACACACAATTAATCTTCTCCTTTCCCCCTTCTGATGACCAGGTGGCGAATCGCATCTCTGCATGTCTGGCAGACATATCAGTGTGGATGACGGATCACCACCTCAAGCTGAACCTCGGCAAGACGGAGCTGCTCTTCCTCCCGGGGAAGGACTGCCCGTTCCATGATCTCGCCATCACGGTTGACAACTCCATTGTGTCCTCCTCCCAGAGCGCTAAGAACCTTGGCGTGATCCTGGACAACACCCTGTCGTTCTCAACCAACATCATGGCGGTGGCCCGTTCCTGTAGGTTCATGCTCTACAACATCCGCAGAGTACGACCCTGCCTCACACAGGAAGCGGCGCAGGTCCTAATCCAGGCACTTGTCATCTCCCGTCTGGATTACTGCAACTCGCTGTTGGCTGGGCTCCCTGCCTGTGCCATTAAACCCCTACAACTCATCCAGAACGCCGCAGCCCGTCTGGTGTTCAACCTTCCCAAGTTCTCTCACGTCACCCCGCTCCTCCGCTCTCTCCACTGGCTTCCAGTTGAAGCTCGCATCCGCTACAAGACCATGGTGCTTGCCTACGGAGCTGTGAGGGGAACGGCACCGCAGTACCTCCAGGCTCTGATCAGGCCCTACACCCAAGCAAGGGCACTGCGTTCATCCACCTCTGGCCTGCTCGCCTCCCTACCATTGAGGAAGTACAGTTCCCGCTCAGCCCAGTCAAAACTGTTCGCTGCTCTGGCCCCCCAATGGTGGAACAAACTCCCTCACGACGCCAGGACAGTGGAGTCAATCACCACCTTCCGGAATCACCTGAAACCCCACCTCTTCAAGGAATACCTAGGATAGGATAAGTAATCCTTCTCACCCCCCCCTTAATGATTTAGATGCACTATTGTAAAGTGGCTGTTCCACTGGATGTCAGAAGGTGAATTCACCAATTTGTAAGTCGCTCTGGATAAGAGCGTCTGCTAAATGACTTAAATGTAAATGTAAATGTAAGTCAGTTAAGAACAAATTCTTATTTTCAATGACGGACAAGGAACAGTGGGTTAACTGCCTGTTCAGGGGCAGAACGACAGATTTTTTACCTTGTCAGCTCGGGGATTTGAACTTGCAACCTTTCGGTTACTAGTCCAACGCTCTAACGACTAGGCTACACTGTTGCCCCTTTGGACCCCTGTGTATGACCTTCTGCCTGCCCCTGGACCCAGCTACCTGCCCCTGGACCCAGCTACCTGCCCCTGGACCCAGCTACCAGCCTCCTCCTGGGTATGACCTTCTGCCTGTCCCTGGACCCAGCTACCTGCCCCTGGACCCAGCTACCTGCCTCCTCCTGTGTATGACCTTCTGCCTGCCCCTGGACCCAGCTCCCTGCCTCCTCCTGTGTATGACCTTCTGCCTGCCCCTGGACCCAGCTCCCTGCCTCCTCCTGTGTATGACCTTCTGCCTGCCCTGGACCCAGCTACCTGCCTCCTCCTGTGTATGACCTTCTGCCTGCCCCTGGACCCAGCTACCTGCCTCCTCCTGTGTATGACCTTCTACCTGCCCCTGGACCCAGCTACCTGCCTCCTCCTGTGTATGACCTTCTGCCTGCCCCTGGACCCAGCTACCTGCCTCCTCCTGTGTATGACCTTCTGCCTGCCCCTGGACCCAGCTACCTGCCTCCTCCTGTGTATGACCTTCTACCTGCCCCTGGACCCAGCTACCTGCCTCCTCCTGTGTATGACCTTCTGCCTGCCCCTGGACCCAGCTACCTGCCTCCTCCTGTGTATGACCTTCTGCCTGCCCCTGGACCCAGCTACCTGCCTCCTCCTGTGTATGACCTTCTGCCTGCCCCTGGACCCAGCTACCTGCCTCCTCCTGTGTATGACCTTCTGCCTGCCCCTGGACCCAGATACCTGCCTCCTCCTGTGTATGACCTTCTGCCTGCCCCTGGACCCAGCTACCTGCCTCCTCCTGTGTATGACCTTCTGCCTGGCCCTGGACCCAGCTACCTGACCCAGCTACCTGCCCCTGGACCCAGTTACCTGACTCCTCCTGTGTATGACCTTCTGCCTGGCCCTGGACCCAGCTACCTGCCTCCTCCTGTGTATGACCTTCTGCCTGGCCCTGGACCCAGCTACCTGACCCAGCTACCTGCCCCTGGACCCAGTTACCTGCCTCCTCCTGTGTATGACCTTCTGCCTGCCCCTGGACCCAGCTACCTGCCTCCTCCTGTGTATGACCTTCTGCCTGGCCCTGGACCCAGCTACCTGACCCAGCTACCTGCCCCTGGACCCAGTTACCTGACTCCTCCTGTGTATGACCTTCTGCCTGGCCCTGGACCCAGCTACCTGCCTCCTCCTGTGTATGACCTTCTGCCTGGCCCTGGACCCAGCTACCTGACCCAGCTACCTGCCCCTGGACCCAGTTACCTGCCTCCTCCTGTGTATGACCTTCTGCCTGCCCCTGGACCCAGCTACCTGCCTCCTCCTGTGTATGACCTTCTGCCTGGCCCTGGACCCAGCTACCTGACCCAGCTACCTGCCCCTGGACCCAGTTACCTGCCTCCTCCTGTGTATGACCTTCTGCCTGCCCCTGGACCCAGCTACCTGCCTCCTCCTGTGGTCCTTTACATTAAACACCTGCTGCGCCCTGCTCTTGAAACCAGCTCTCTGTCTCCCCCCGTGTTCATTACATGAAGTAGATAATAAACAAAAGTGAAATAAACAATAAAATTTAACAGTAAACATTACACTCACAGAAGTTCAAAAATAACAAATAGTTAAAGTAAAAAAAGGTAAAATAAACATAAATTAGAGTTGCATTTACAATGGTATTTGTTCTTCATTGGTTGTTTCACACCCTGACCATAGAGAGCCTTTTTATGTCTCTTTTTGGTTTGGTCATTATATGTCCTTTATTTCTATGATTTGTGTTTCTATGTTTTGTTCTGAGTGTTATATTTCTATGTGTTTGGCCTGGTATGGTTCTCAATCAGGGACAGCTGTCTATCATTGTCTCTGTCAGGACCCGGTTTCGAACCTGGGTCTCCGGAGAGAGAAACAGTCACTTAACCAACTGAGCCACGAATAGTCAGCAGAACCCAGAAGATGAGGCAGACACAGCAGTACTTAAGACGGTGTATTTAATAAAGAAAAATCCTTAAATACAAAAAATGGCAAATCCAAAAGGTGGTAGGAAAAGCACAAAAAGGCCTCAAAAGAAACTCACAAAAAAAAAAAAAAAAAAAAAAAAAAAAAAAGAATACCACAAGAGCGTCACCCGGAATCGACAAGAGTACACAGAACACTAGGGCAGGGTGCTAACATACAAACACAGAGCACAGAACTGAGGGAAACTAAGGGTTTAAATACAATTAGAGGAAACGAGGCACAGGTGCAAATAATTAATGGGGATCAAGGGAAAAACATAAGGACAAAAAGCACAATGGGGGCATCTACTGACCAAAACCCGGAACAACACTGGCCAAATCCTGACAGAATCCCCCTAGGAACGGCTCCTGACGTTCCTACCAGCTCTCTCAGGGTGGAGGACCCTGAACTGACGAATGAGGTCAGGGTCCAGGATGTCTTTGGCAGGAACCCAGGAGCGCTCCTCAGGACCGTAGCCTTCCCAGTCCACCAGATACTGCCAGGACCGCTGCACCCGGCGGGAATCCAGTATCCGGTGGACGGTATAAGCCGGCTGGCCTCCAATGACACGAGGCGGAGGGGGAGGTCTGTCTGCCGGGACAAGGGGAGAAAAAACAACAGGTTTTAACAATGAAACATGAAATGTGGGATTAATCTTAAGGGATCTGGGTAAGTGTAGGCGATAAGAAACTGGGTTAACTCTCCTGGCAACCTTGAAGGGACCGATGTATTTTTGGGACAGCTTGCGAGACTCCACCCGTAGAGGTAAGTCTCTTGTGGAGAGCCAGACTCTCTGGCCGGGCGCAGGGTAGGCCCGGGACGGCGACGTCTGTTGGCTTGTTGTTGATACCTCTGTGAGGAACGCATAAGATTAAGACGGGTCTTCCTCCACATAAGCCGACAGCGTCTGACGAACTTCAAGGCTGAAGGCACTCTGACTTCTGCCTCCTGGTCCGGGAACAATGGAGGAGCATAGCCAAACTGACACTCGTGCGGGGACATACCAGTGGAGGAGGAGCGCAAGGTGTTGTGCGCGTATTCGGCCCAAACAATAAAGGATGACCATGTGGACGGGTTGTCACGAGTCATACATCGGAGGGTGGTTTCCAGCTCTTGATTCATCCTCTCTGTTTGGCCGTTGGACTC
The DNA here is from genome assembly GCF_036934945.1 of Oncorhynchus masou masou. Taxonomy (NCBI): domain Eukaryota; kingdom Metazoa; phylum Chordata; class Actinopteri; order Salmoniformes; family Salmonidae; genus Oncorhynchus; species Oncorhynchus masou. Next base: position 100,683 of record NW_027016206.1, on the reverse strand, counting down.
CGGATGGTACCCTGAAGATAGACTGGCAGAAGCCCCCATAGAAGGACCTGAGTCCTCACTGCCTTGGGGACAAACAACCGATTGGCAGGGCCTCCTTTAGGGTCCGGTTCGCTAGCTTGAGCACGTCTCACGGTATCCTCAACTTGCCACGAGATCGGAGCCACAATCTTAGCAGCAGGAAGGACAGGCATGTCCGTGTCATCTCGAATGGCAGGAGCGTAGACTCGGGACAGGGCATCCGGTTTGAGATTCTTCGACCCGGGCCGATAGGTGAGGATAAACTGGAATCGATTGAAGAAAAGAGACCATCTAGCTTGTCTAGAGTTCAATCGCTTCGCCTGCTGGATATACTCCAGATTTTTGTGGTCCGTAAGCACTTGAAACGGGTGAGAAGCCCCCTCGAGCCAGTGTCTCCATTCCTTCAATGCCATCTTAACCGCTAGGAGTTCACGATCCCCACATCGTAGTTCCTCTCAGTCGGGGTAAGCCGGTGTGAGAAGAAAGCGCACGGATGAAGCTTCTTGTCTTCACCCCTCTGAGACAGGACAGCTCCAACACCAACCTCTGATGCGTCTACCTCCACCACAAATGGTTCATCCGTAGTCGGTAGTATCAGGATGGGAGCAGAGAGGACGCGCTGCTTGAGTCCTTGGAAGGCCGTCTCAGCTTCTCTTCCCCACAAAAACCTTGCATTGCCACCTTTGGTTAAAGCTGAGAGAGGAGCTGCCACCAAACTGAAGTTCTTGATGAACTTGCGGTAAAAGTTTGTGAAGCCCAGGAAACGCTGAACATCCTTAACGGATTTGGGGGTGGGCCAATCCGCTACCGCCCCTACCTTCCTAGGGTCCATTTGGACACGACCGGGTTCCACTACAAATCCCAGGAATTGTACTCGGGATGAATGGAATTCACATTTTTCCGGCTTAACGTACAGATGGCTGTCTAGGAGGCGTTTGAGTACTTGTCTGACATGCTTAGTGTGTTCTTGAAGGGAGCTCGAAAAGATGAGGATGTCATCCAAGTAAACGAACACAAATATGTTAAGCATATCCCTAAGCACATCGTTTATGAGCGCTTGGAACACCGCTGGGGCGTTGGTCAGGCCGAAGGGCATCACCAAGTATTCATAGTGACCAGTAGGCGTGTTGAAAGCGGTCTTCCACTCGTCACCAGGTCTGATCCACACAAGATGGTATGCGTTCCGCAGGTCAAGCTTAGTGAAAACAACTGCTTCCTGGAGCAGCTCGAAGGCTGTGGCCATAAGGGGTAGCGGGTAACGGTTACGGACGGTTATGGCATTGAGTCCCCGGTAGTCGATGCAAGGACGTAATCCACCGTCTTTCTTGGCCACAAAGAAAAACCCTGCTCCCGCCGGGGAGGTGGATGGACGCATGAGGCCTGCTTCCAGAGTGTCCTTGATGTAGGTATCCATGGCAGCTCGTTCGGGTGGAGATAGGGAAAAGATCCGACCCCTGGGGGGGCAAGTGCCCGGAAACAGGTCGATGGGGCAATCGTAAGGTCTATGGGGTGGTAGCATGGTGACCCTCTGTTTGCTAAACACCAGTTTGAGGTCATGGTAACACTCGGGAACTCGGGTCAGGTCGATGGATTCTAAAGACTCGGGAGTAGAACTCGGGGAATTCTGGAAAATACAAGTAGCTTGGCACGTAGGACCCCACTGCTTGATAGTGCCCACAGACCAGTCGATGTGAGGGTTATGGCTGTGAAGCCAGGGGTATCCAAGGACGAGAGGGAACTCGGAACAGGAGATCAAATGAAAGTTCATCAATTCCTGGTGTTGTGAAACTGAAAGTCGCAAGGAGGTAGTGACATGAGTGACAAGTCCAGATCCCAAAGGGCTTCCATCCAATGTAGTAACCCTCATGGGGTCACTTAGAGGTTCAGAGGGAACGCCATTCTCCTTCGCCCAGACACCATCCATGAAGTTACCTGCGGCTCCAGAGTCTACCAAGGCTTGAAGGTGAAGCTTGTGGTTGTCCCAGGAGAGGGTGACTGGAATGAGCAGACGGGAGTTGGACGGATGGGAGGAGGTTATGTTTCCCGTTACAGTTCCCCCGGTCTGTACGGGACAGAGCGTTTCCCTGGAGCCCGGGACACGTGGAACGGAAATGGCCCGGTTTGCCGCAATATAGACAGCGTCGCTCCCTCATCCGGCGGTCTCTCTCAGCCTGGGAGATGCGTCCAATCTGCATGGGTTCCGGTGGAGCCAGCGATGATAAAGGTGGGGACTCGGAGCTGGGACTGATAGGGGCTAGAGGTCTACGGTTGAGTTCTCTCTCTCTCAGACGCTGGTCAATGCGTGAGGCCAACTTGATCAGGGACTCGAGATTGTCCGGTGGTTCCCGAGTGGCCAGTTCATCTTGGATAGTGTCGGAAAGGCCTTTCAGAAAGCACACCGTGAGCGCCTCGTTGTTCCAGCCACTCGCTGCTGCCACCGTGCGGAACTGGATGGCATAGTCCGTCACGCTGCGCCAACCTTGATGGAGAGTCAGGAGCTGTTTGGCTGAGTCAGAACCACTGCTTGGGCCTTGAAACACTCGTTTGAATTCCTCAGCAAAGGCAGAGTAGCTGGCACAGCAGGAACTATGGGCATCCCACACAGCAGTAGCCCAGGCCAGGGCTTTTTCCGACAGCAGGGTGATGATATATGCGATCTTAGACCGGTCGGTGGGAAACGACGAGGGTTGCAGCTCAAAGGAGAGAGAACATTGAGTGAGAAACCCTTTACAAGCACTTGGATCACCTGAGAACCGTTGGGGAGGTGGAAGACGAGGTTCAGCCAGGGGGTTAACTGCCATGGGTACGTGAACCTGAGGTACTGGGACGGGAACTGTTGCCGGGGTAAGTCGATCAGATATTTGCTTAATGGAAGTCAGCATCTCCGACAGAAGATGAGAATGTCTAGCCATTAATGCCTCTTGCTGAACCAGGGCGGCTTCGTGGCGTTGGACAGTCTCCTGGTGGTGGGACAGCGTGGCAAAAAGGTCCTGGGAACTGGCTGCCTCTGGGTTCATTTTTGGCTCTGTGTTTCTGTCAGGACCCGGTTTCGAACCTGGGTCCCCGGAGAGAGAAACAGTCACTTAACCAACTGAGCCACGAATAGTCAGCAGAACCCAGAAGATGAGGCAGACACAGCAGTACTTAAGACGGTGTATTTAATAAAGAAAAATCCTTAAATACAAAAAATGGCAAATCCAAAAGGTGGTAGGAAAAGCACAAAAAGGCCTCAAAAGAAACTCACAAAAAAAAAAAAAAAAAAAAAAAAAAAAAAAAAAAAAAAAGAATACCACAAGAGCGTCACCCGGAATCGACAAGAGTACACAGAACACTAGGGCAGGGTGCTAACATACAAACACAGAGCACAGAACTGAGGGAAACTAAGGGTTTAAATACAATTAGAGGAAACGAGGCACAGGTGCAAATAATTAATGGGGATCAAGGGAAAAACATAAGGACAAAAAGCACAATGGGGGCATCTACTGACCAAAACCCGGAACAACACTGGCCAAATCCTGACAGTCTCTGATTGGGAATCATACTTAGGCAGCCCTTTTTCCCACCTGTGATTGTGGGTAGTTATCTTTGTTTGTGGCACTGTGAGCTTTACGGTTGTTTCTTCATGTCTTGTTTTGTTGGTGACATTTACTGAAATAAAAGAGAATGAACCACTCTGCACTTTGGTCCAGTTCTTTCGACGGCTGCGACAGGTAGCCCTTTTCTTGTGGCAACAGGTCACACATCTTGCTGCTGTGCTGATGGCAGACTGTGTTTTTTCACCGAGTAGATATGGGAGTTTATCAAAATTGGGTTGGTTTTCAAGTTGTTTGTGGGTCTGTGTAATCTGAGGGAAATATGTCTCTCTAATATGGTCATACATTGGGCAGGAGGTTAGGAAGTGCAGCTCAGTTTCCACCTCATTTTGTGGGCAGTGAGCACATAGCTTGTCTTCTCTTGAGAGCCATGTCTGCCTACGGCGGCCTTTCTCAATAGCAAGGCTATGCTCACTGAGTCTGTACATAGTCAAAGCTTTCCTTACGTTTGGGTCAGTCACAGTGGTCAGGTATTCTGCCACTGTGTACTCTCTGTGTAGGGCCAAATAGCATTCTAGTTTGCTCTGTTTTTTGTTTTTTCTTTCCAAAGTGTCAAGTAATTGTCTTTTTGTTTTCTCATGATTTGGTTGGGTCTAATTGTGCTGCTGTCCTGGGGCTCTGTGGGTTGTGTTTGTGTTTGTGAACAGAGCCCCAGGACCAGCTTGCTTAGGGAACTCTTCTCCAGGTTCATCTCTCTGTAGGTGATGGCTTTGTTATGGAAGGTTTGGGAATCACTTCCTTTTAGGTAATGTCTCTTTTCTGGATTTTTATAATTGGCGGGTATCGGCCTAATTCTGCTCTGCATGCAATATTTGGTATTTTATGTTAGGATATTTTTTAAGATTTCTGATTGCAGAGTATCAATTTTGTGTTTGTCCCATTTTATGAATTATCGGTTGGACCCCAGACCTCACAACCGTAAAGGGCAATGGGTTCTATAACTGATTCAAGTGTTTTTTAGCCAGATCCCATTTGGTATGTCAATTATATTTTCCTCTTGATGGCATAGAAGGCCCTTCTTGCCTTGTCTCTCAGCTCGTTCACAGCTTTGTGGAAGTTACCTGTGGCGCTGATGTCGAGACAAAGTTTATGTATCATTTTTTGTGTGCTCTAGGGCAACTATGTCTAGATGGAATTTGTATTTGTGGTCCTGGTGACTGGTCCTTTTTATGGAACACCATTATTTTGGTTCTTACTGAGATTTACTGTCAGGGCCCAGGTCTGTCAGGACCCAGGTCTGACAGAATCTGTGCTGAAGATCTAGGTGCTGCTGTAGGCCCTCCTTGGTTGGTGACAGAGACACCACATCAGCTTACTGAGATTTACTGTCAGGGCCCAGGTCTGTCAGGGCCCAGGTCTGTCAGGGCCCAGGTCTGTCAGTATCTGTGCTGAAGATCTAGGTGGTGCTGTAGGCCCTCCTTGTTTGGTGGCAGAGACACCACATCAACTTACTGAGATGTACTGTCAGGGCCCAGGTCTGTCAGGGTCCAGGTCTGTCAGGAACCAGGTCTGACAGAATCTGTGCTGAATATCTCGGTGCTGCTGTAGGCCCTCCTTGGTTGGTTACAGAGTCACCACATCATCAGCAAAGGAAGTTGTCTAAAAGGGATTGAATTTTAATTTGTTGTTGTCTAATTGTTTTTTGGTAGGTTTCCAAACTGCATTCCTTCCATCTATAGCATTTCTTAATGTTACTCAGTTCCTTTGACTTTGATGCCTCATGATTGAGTATTGCTCTGTTCAAGTAGACTGTGATTTTGCTGTGATCTGATAGGGGTGTCAGTGGGCTGAAAGTGAACGCTCTGAGAGACTCTGGGTTGAGGTCAGTGGACCTACTGTGAACGCTCTGAGAGACTCTGGGTTGAGGTCAGTGATAAAGTAGTCTACAGTACTACTGCCAAGAGATGAGCTATAGGTGTACCTACCATAGGAGTCCCCTCGAAGCCTACCATTGACTCTGTACATTGACTCTGTACATACCCAGCGTGCGACAGAGCTGCAGGAGTTGTGACCTGTTTTTTTTGTTATGTTGTCCTAATTGTGCCCAGGGGGGCATTGGGGTGGAAATGCTGTCACCTCAAGGCAGGTGTTTGTCCCCCTGTGTGCTGAGGGTGTCACGTTCTTGTCCGGTTCTGGCATTTAGGTCGCCACAGACTTGTACATGCCCCTGAGCTTAGAAATTATCGACCCCTCCCCCCTCCCTCTCTCTCTCTCTCTCTCTCTCTCTCTCCCCTCTCCCTCTCCCTCTCCCTCCCTCTCTCTCTCTCTCTCCCTCCCCCCCCCTCTCTCTCTCTCTCTCTCTCTGCCTCTCTCTCTCTCTCCCTGTCTCTCTGCCTCTCTGAATCAATATTTCCCTGCTCCAGTTCTTAAACATCTCTCTTCTCCGCCTCCAATCCAATCAATCGTTGTGGTCACCCCCCCCCGCACACACACACACACACACACACACACACACACACACACACACACACACACACACACACACACACACACACACACACACACACACACACACACACACACACACACACACACACACACACACACACACACACACACACACACACACACACACACACAGACACACGAGTGAAGAACAGCCCTCTAAAATGGTGACAATCAATTAGATTACACCACTTCCTGTTAAGCAAAGCAACAAATTGTTTCTGACAAAGGAGGTGTTAGACAGAAGCTTTGTGTTCTTCTTCATCAACCACTCATCACAATGCTGCTATATTCTGGCTATGAACCCCACGGATGTGCTTCAGCTATCGATGGCAATTTAGCCAACAAGCCAACTGTAACAGAATCATACCAACACTGTAGACCATGTTCTACCAACTGTAACAGAATCACACCAACACTGTAGACCATGTTCTACCAACTGTAGCAGAATCATACCAACACTGTAGACCATGTTCTACCAACTGTAACAGAATCATACCATGTTCTACCAACTGTAACAGAATCACACCAACACTGTAGACCATGTTCTACCAACTGTAGCAGAATCATACCAACACTGTAGACCATGTTCTACCAACTGTAACAGAATCATACCAACACTGTAGACCATGTTCTACCAACTGTAACAGAATCATACCAACACTGTAGACCATGTTCTACCAACTGTAGCAGAATCATACCAACACTGTAGACCATGTTCTACCAACTGTAGCAGAATCATACCAACACTGTAGACCATGTTCTACCAACTGTAACAGAATCATACCAACACTGTAGACCATGTTCTACCAACTGTAGCAGAATCATACCATGTTCTACCAACTGTAACAGAATCATACCAACACTGTAGACCGTGCTCTACCAACTGTAACAGAATCATACCAACACTGTAGACCATGTTCTACCAACTGTAGCAGAATCATACCAACACTGTAGACCATGTTCTACCAACTGTAACAGAATCATACCAACACTGTAGACCATGTTCTACCAACTGTAGCAGAATCATACCAACACTGTAGACCATGTTCTACCAACTGTAACAGAATCATACCAACACTGTAGACCATGTTCTACCAACTGTAACAGAATCAAACCAACACTGTAGACCATGTTCTACCAACTGTAGCAGAATCATACCATGTTCTACCAACTGCAACAGAATCATACTAACACTGTAGACCATGTTCTACCAACTGTAGCAGAATCATACCAACACTGTAGACCATGTTCTACCAACTGTAACAGAATCATACCAACACTGTAGACCATGTTCTACCAACTGGAACAGAATCATACCAACACTGTAGACCATGTTCTACCAACTGTAACATAATCATACCATGTTCTTCCAACTGTAGCAGAATAATACCAACACTGTAGACCATGTTCTATCAACTGTAACAGAATCATACCAACACTGTAGACCATGTTCTACCAACTGTAGCAGAATCATACCATCACTGTAGACCATGTTCTACCAACTGTAACAGAATCATAACAACACTGTAGACCATGTTCTACCAACTGTAACAGAATCATAACAACACTGTAGACCATGTTCTACCAACTGTAGCAGAATCATACCATCACTGTAGACCATGTTCTACCAACTGTAACAGAATCATAACAACACTGTATACCATGTTCTACCAACTGTAACAGAATCATAACAACACTGTAGACCATGTTCTACCAACTGTAACAGAATCATACCAGCACTGTAGACCATGTTCTACCAACTGTAACAGAATCATACCAACACTGTAGACCATGTTCTACCAACTGCAACAGAATCATACCAACACTGTAGACCATGTTCTACCAACTGTAACAGAATCATACCAACACTGTAGACCATGTTCTACCAACTGTAACAGAATCATACCATGTTCTTCCAACTGTAACAGAATCATACCAACACTGTAGACCATGTTCTACCAACTGTAACAGAATCATACCAACACTGTAGACCATGTTCTACCAACTGTAACAGAATCATACCAACACTGTAGACCATGTTCTACCAACTGCAACAGAATCATACCAACACTGTAGACCATGTTCTGCCAACTGTAACAGAATCATACCAACACTGTAGACCATGTTCTACCAACTGTAACAGAATCATACCATGTTCTACCAACTGTAACAGAATCATACCAACACTGTAGACCATGTTCTACCAACTGTAACAGAATCATACCAACACTGTAGACCATGTTCTACCAACTGTAACAGAATCATACCAACACTGTAGACCATGTTCTACCAACTGTAACAGAATCATACCAACACTGTAGACCATGTTCTACCAACTGTAACAGAATCATACCATGTTCTACCAACTGTAACAGAATCATACCAACACTGTAGACCATGTTCTACCAACTGCAACAGAATCATACCATGTTCTACCAACTGTAACAGAATCATACCAGCACTGTAGACCATGTTCTACCAACTGTAACATAATCATACCAGCACTGTAGACCATGTTCTACCAACTGTAACATAATCATACCAGCACTGTAGACCATGTTCTACCAACTGTAGCAGAATCATACCATGTTCTACCAACTGTAACAGAATCATACCAGCACTGTAGACCATGTTCTACCAACTGTAACAGAATCATACCAACACTGTAGACCATGTTCTACCAACTGTAACATAATCATACCATCACTGTAGACCATGTTCTACCAACTGTAACATAATCATACCAGCACTGTAGACCATGTTCTACCAACTGTAACAGAATCATACCAACACTGTAGACCATGTTCTACCAACTGTAGCAGAATCATACCATGTTCTACCAACTGTAAAATAATCATACCATCACTGTAGACCATGTTCTACCAACTGTAACAGAATCATACCAACACTGTAGTCCATGTTCTACCAACTGCAACAGAAACATACCAATACTGTAGACCATGTTCTACCAACTGTAACAGAATCATACCATGTTCTACCAACTGTAACAGAATCATACCATGTTCTACCAACTGTAACAGAATCATACCAGCACTGTAGACCATGTTCTACCAACTGTAACAGAATCATACCATGTTCTACCAACTGTAACAGAATCATACCAACACTGTAGACCATGTTCTACCAACTGTAACAGAATCATACCAACACTGTAGACCATGTTCTACCAACTGTAGCAGAATCATACCATGTTCTACCAACTGTAACAGAATCATACCAGCACTGTAGACCATGTTCTACCAACTGTAACAGAATCATACCAACACTGTAGACCATGTTCTACCAACTGTAACAGAATCATACCAGCACTGTAGACCATGTTCTACCAACTGTAACATAATCATAACAACACTGTAGACCATGTTCTACCAACTGTAGCAGAATCATACCAACACTGTAGACCATGTTCTACCAACTGTAACAGAATCATACCATGTTCTTCCAACTGTAACCGTATCATACCAACACTGTAGACCATGTTCTACCAACTGTAACAGAATCATACCAACACTGTAGACCATGTTCTACCAACTGTAACAGAATCATACCAACACTGTAGACCATGTTCTACCAACTGTAACAGAATCATACCATGTTCTACCAACTGTAACAGAATCATACCAACACTGTAGACCATGTTCTACCAACTGTAACAGAATCATACCAACACTGTAGACCATGTTCTACCAACTGTAGCAGAATCATACCATGTTCTACCAACTGTAACAGAATCATACCATGTTCTACCAACTGTAACATAATCATACCAGCACTGTAGACCATGTTCTACCAACTGTAACAGAATCATACCAATACTGTAGACCATGTTCTACCAACTGTAGCAGAATCATACCATGTTCTACCAACTGTAACATAATCATACCAGCACTGTAGACCATGTTCTACCAACTGTAACAGAATCATACCAATACTGTAGACCATGTTCTACCAACTGTAGCAGAATCATACCATGTTCTTCCAACTGTAACAGAATCATACCAGCACTGTAGACCATGTTCTACCAACTGTAACAGAATCATACCAACACTGTAGACCATGTTCTACCAACTGTAACAGAATCATACCATGTTCTTCCAACTGTAACAGAATCATACCAGCACTGTAGACCATGTTCTACCAACTGTAACAGAATCATACCAACACTGTAGACCATGTTCTACCAACTGTAACAGAATCATACCAACACTGTAGACCATGTTCTACCAACTGCAACAGAATCATACCAACACTGTAGACCATGTTCTGCCAACTGTAACAGAATCATACCAACACTGTAGACCATGTTCTACCAACTGTAACAGAATCATACCAACACTGTAGACCATGTTCTATCAACTGTAGCAGAATCATACCATGTTCTACCAACTGTAACAGAATCATACCAACACTGTAGACCATGTTCTACCAACTGTAACAGAATCATACCAGCACTGTAGACCATGTTCTACCAATTGTAACAGAATCATACCAACACTGTAGACCATGTTCTACCAACTGTAACAGAATCATACCAACACTGTAGACCATGTTCTACCAACTGTAACAGGATCATACCATCACTGTAGACCATGTTCTGCCAACTGTAACAGAATCATACCAACACTGTAGACCATGTTCTACCAACTGTAACAGAATCATACCATCACTGTAGACCATGTTCTACCAACTGTAACAGAATCATACCAACACTGTAGACCATGTTCTATCAACTGTAGCAGAATCATACCATGTTCTACCAACTGTAACAGAATCATACCAACACTGTAGACCATGTTCTACCAACTGTAACAGAATCATACCAGCACTGTAGACCATGTTCTACCAATTGTAACAGAATCATACCAACACTGTAGACCATGTTCTACCAACTGTAACAGAATCATACCAACACTGTAGACCATGTTCTACCAACTGTAACAGAATCATACCATGTTCTACCAACTGTAACAGAATCATACCATCACTATAGACCATGTTCTACCAACTGTAACATAATCATACCAACACTTTAGACCATGTTCTACCAACTGTAACATAATCATACCATCACTATAGACCATGTTCTACCAACTGTAACATAATCATACCAACACTGTAGACCATGTTCTTCCAACTGTAACCGTATCATACCAACACTGTAGACCATGTTCTACCAACTGTAACAGAATCATACCAACACTGTAGACCATGTTCTACCAACTGTAACAGAATCATACCAACACTGTAGACCATGTTCTACCAACTGTAACAGAATCATACCATGTTCTACCAACTGTAACAGAATCATACCAACACTGTAGACCATGTTCTACCAACTGTAACAGAATCATACCAACACTATAGACCATGTTCTACCAACTGTAGCACTGATTGGCCATAATGACCATTGTCATGTTTGTAGGAGAAAGGGGAAGGCTTGCAAGCCAAAGAACCCCATCCCAACCGTGAAACACGGGGGTGGCAGCATCATGTTGTGAGGGTGCTTTGCTGCAGGAGGGACTGGTGCACTTCACAAAATAGATGACATCACGAGGCAGAAAAATTATGTGGATATATATTGAAGCAACATCTCAAGACATCAGTCAGGAAGTTAAGGCTTGGTCAAAAGCTTCCAAATGGACAATGACCCAAAGCATACTTCCAATGTTGTGGCAAATTGACTTAAGGACAAGAAGGTCAAGGTATTGGAGAGCCATCACAAAGCCCTGACATCAATCCTATAGACAATTTGTGGGCCGAACTGAAACATTTGACCCAAGTTTTAAACAATGTAAAGGCAATGCTACTAAATACTAATTGTGTGTATGTAAACTTCTGACCCACTGGGAATGTGATGAAAGAAATAAAAGCTGAAATAAATCATTCTCTCTACTTCTCTCTACCTCTAAATACATAGTATCATTCCCCCCACCTCTAAACACATAGTATCATTCCCCCCACCTCTAAACACATAGTATCATTCCCCCCACCTCTAAACACATAGTATCATTCCCCCACCTCTAAACACATAGTATCATTCCCCCCACCTCTAAACACATAGTATCATTCCCACCCACCTCTAAACACATAGTATCATTCCCCCCACCTCTAAACACATAGTATCACCCCCAACTCTAAAGACATAGTATCATTCCCCCCACCTCTAAACACATAGTATCATTCCCCCCACCTCTAAATACATAGTATCATTCCCCCCACCTCTAAATACATAGTATCATCCCCCCACCTCTAAACACATAGTATCATTCCCCCCACCTCTAAACACATAGTATCATTCCCCCCACCTCTAAATACATAGTATCATTCCCCCCACCTCTAAACACATAGTATCATTCCCCCACCTCTAAACACATAGTATCATTCCCCCACCTCTAAACACATAGTATCATTCCCCCCACCTCTAAATACATAGTATCATTCCCCCCACCTCTAAACACATAGTATCATTCCCCCCACCTCTAAATACATAGTAACATTCCCCCACATCTAAACACATAGTATCATTCCCCCCACCTCTAAACACATAGTATCATTCCCCCCACCTCTAAACACATAGTATCATTCCCCCCACCTCTAAAGACATAGTATCATCCCCCACCTCTAAACACATAGTATCATTCCCCCCACCTCTAAATACATAGTATCATTCCCCCCACCTCTAAATACATAGTATCATTCCCCCCACCTCTAAATACATAGTATCATTCCCCCACCTCTAAATACATAGTATCATTCCCCCCACCTCTAAACAAATAGTATCATTCCCCCCACCTCTAAATACATAGTATCATCCCCCACCTCTAAACACATAGTATCATTCCCCCCACCTCTAAATACATAGTATCATTCCCCCACCTCTAAACACATAGTATCATTCCCCCCACCTCTAAACACATAGTATCATTCCCCCCACCTCTAAATACATAGTATCATTCCCCCCACCTCTAAATACATAGTATCATTCCCCCACCTCTAAACACATAGTATCATTCCCCCCACCTCTAAATACATAGTATCATCCCCCACCTCTAAACACATAGTATCATTCCCCCCACCTCTAAATACATAGTATCATTCCCCCCACCTCTAAATACATAGTATCATTCCCCCCACCTCTAAAGACATAGTATCATTCCCCCCACCTCTAAATACATAGTATCATCCCCCCACCTCTAAATACATAGTATCATTCCCCCACCTCTAAACACATAGTATCATTCCCCCCACCTCTAAACACATAGTATCATTCCCCCCCCACCTCTAAATACATAGTATCATTCCCCCCACCTCTAAATACATAGTATCATTCCCCCCACCTCTAAACACATAGTATCATTCCCCCCACCTCTAAATACATAGTATCATTCCCCCCCCACCTCTAAATACATAGTATCATCCCCCCACCTCTAAATACATAGTATCATCCCCCCACCTCTAAACACATAGTATCATTCCCCCCACCTCTAAACACATAGTATCATTCCCCCCACCTCTAAAGACATAGTATCATTCCCCCACCTCTAAATACATAGTATCATTCCCCCACCTCTAAACACATAGTATCATTCCCCCCACCTCTAAACACATAGTATTATTCCCCCCACCTCTAAAGACATAGTATCATTCCCCCCACCTCTAAACACATAGTATCATTCCCCCACCTCTAAACACATAGTATCATTCCCCCCACCTCTAAATACATAGTATCATTCCCCCACCTCTAAATACATAGTATCATTCCCCCCACCTCTAAATACATAGTATCATTCCCCCCCCACCTCTAAATACATAGTATCATTCCCCCCACCTCTAAATACATAGTATCATTCCCCCCCCCCACCTCTAAATACATAGTATCATTCCCCCCCCACCTCTAAATACATAGTATCATTCCCCCCCCCCCCACCTCTAAATACATAGTATCATTCCCCCCACCTCTAAATACATAGTATCATCCCCCCACCTCTAAACACATAGTATCATTCCCCCCACCTCTAAAGACATAGTATCATTCCCCCCACATCTAAACACATAGTATCATTCCCCCCACCTCTAAACACATAGTATCATTCCCCCCACCTCTAAATACATAGTATCATTCCCCCACCTCTAAACACATAGTATCATTCCCCCACCTCTAAACACATAGTATCATTCCCCCACCTCTAAACACATAGTCTCACTCCCCCACCTCTAAATACATAGTATCACTCCCCCACCTCTAAATACATAGTATCATTCCCCCCACCTCTAAATACATAGTATCATTCCCCCACCTCTAAACACATAGTATCATTCCCCCCACCTCTAAACACATAGTATCACCCCCCACCTCTAAACACATAGTATCACTCCCCCACCTCTAAATACATAGTATCATTCCCCCCACCTCTAAACACATAGTATCATTCCCCTCACCTCTAAATACATAGTATCATTCCCTCCCCACCTCTAAATACATAGTATCATTCCCTCCCCACCTCTAAACACATAGTATCATTCCCTCCCCACCTCTAAACACATAGTATCATTCCCCCACCTCTAAACACATAGTATCATTCCCCCCACCTCTAAACACATAGTATCACCCCCCCACCTCTAAACACATAGTATCATTCCCCCCACCTCTAAACACATAGTATCATCCCCCACCTCTAAACACATAGTATCATTCCCCCCACCTCTAAACACATAGTATCACCCCCCACCTCTAAACACATAGTATCATTCCCCCCACCTCTAAATACATGGTATCACCCCCACCTCTAAACACATAGTATCACCCCCCACCTCTAAACACATAGTATCATTCCCCCTACCTCTAAACACATAGTATCATTCCCCCACCTCTAAACACATAGTATCACCCCCCACCTCTAAACACATAGTATCACTCCCCCACCTCTAAATACATAGTATCATTCCCCCCACCTCTAAACACATAGTATCATTCCCCTCACCTCTAAATACATAGTATCATTCCCTCCCCACCTCTAAATACATAGTATCATTCCCTCCCCACCTCTAAACACATAGTATCATTCCCTCCCCACCTCTAAACACATAGTATCATTCCCCCACCTCTAAACACATAGTATCATTCCCCCACCTCTAAACACATAGTATCACCCCCCCACCTCTAAACACATAGTATCATTCCCCCCACCTCTAAACACATAGTATCATCCCCCCACCTCTAAACACATAGTATCATTCCCCCCACCTCTAAACACATAGTATCACCCCCCACCTCTAAACACATAGTATCATTCCCCCCACCTCTAAATACATGGTATCACCCCCCACCTCTAAACACATAGTATCACCCCCCCACCTCTAAACACATAGTATCATTCCCCCTACCTCTAAACACATAGTATCATTCCCCCACCTCTAAACACATAGTATCATTCCCCCTACCTCTAAACACATAGTATCATTCCCCCCACCTCTAAACACATAGTATCACCCCCCCACCTCTAAACACATAGTATCATTCCCTCCCCACCTCTAAACACATAGTATCATTCCCCTCACCTCTAAATACATAGTATCATTCCCCTCACCTCTAAACACATAGTATCATTCCCCCACCTCTAAACACATAGTATCATTCCCCCACCTCTATATACACATAGTATCATTCCCCTCACCTCTATATACACATAGTATCATTCCCCCACCTCTAAACACATAGTATCATTCCCCCCCACCTCTAAACACATAGTATCATCCCCCCCCACCTCTAAACACATAGTATCATTCCACCCCCACCTCTAAACACATAATATCATTCCCCCCACCTCTAAACACATAGTATCATTCCCCCCACCTCTAAAGACATAGTATCATTCCCCCACCTCTAAAGACATAGTATCATTCCCCCCACCTCTAAACACATAGTATCATTCCCCCACCTCTAAACACATAATATCATTCCCCCCACCTCTAAACACATAGTATCATTCCCCCCACCTCTAAATACATAGTATCATTCCCCCCACCTCTAAACACATAGTATCATTCCCCCCACCTCTAAATACATAGTATCATTCCCCCCACCTCTAAATACATAGTATCATTCCCCCACCTCTAAACACATAGTATCATTCCCCCACCTCTATATACACATAGTATCATTCCCCCACCTCTAAACACATAGTATCATTCCCTCCCCACCTCTAAACACATAGTATCATTCCCTCCCCACCTCTAAACACATAGTATCATTCCCCTCACCTCTAAATACATAGTATCATTCCCCTCACCTCTAAACACATAGTATCATTCCCCCACCTCTAAACACATAGTATCATTCCCCCACCTCTATATACACATAGTATCATTCCCCTCACCTCTATATACACATAGTATCATTCCCCCACCTCTAAACACATAGTATCATTCCCCCCACCTCTAAACACATAGTATCATCCCCCCACCTCTAAACACATAGTATCATTCCACCCCCACCTCTAAACACATAATATCATTCCCCCCACCTCTAAACACATAGTATCATTCCCCCCACCTCTAAATACATAGTATCATTCCCCCCACCTCTAAACACATAGTATCACCCCCACCTCTAAACACATAGTATCATTCCCCCCACCTCTAAATACATAGTATCATTCCCCCACCTCTAAACACATAGTATCATTCCCCCACCTCTATATACACATAGTATCATTCCCCCACCTCTAAACACATAGTATCATTCCCTCCCCACCTCTAAACACATAGTATCATTCCCTCCCCACCTCTAAACACATAGTATCATTCCCCTCACCTCTAAACACATAGTATCATTCCCCCCACCTCTAAAGACATAGTATCACCCCCACCTCTAAACACATAGTATCACCCCCACCTCTAAACACATAGTATCATTCCCCCCCACCTCTAAATACATAGTATCATTCCCCCACCTCTAAACACATAGTATCATTCCCCCACCTCTATATACACATAGTATCATTCCCCCACCTCTAAACACATAGTATCATTCCCTCCCCACCTCTAAACACATAGTATCATTCCCTCCCCACCTCTAAACACATAGTATCATTCCCCTCACCTCTAAATACATAGTATCATTCCCCTCACCTCTAAACACATAGTATCATTCCCCCACCTCTAAACACATAGTATCATTCCCCCACCTCTATATACACATAGTATCATTCCCCTCACCTCTATATACACATAGTATCATTCCCCCACCTCTAAACACATAGTATCATTCCCCTCACCTCTATATACACATAGTATCATTCCCCCCACCTCTAAACACATAGTATCATTCCCCCACCTCTAAAGACATAGTATCATTCCCCCACCTCTAAACACATAGTATCATTCCCTCCCCACCTCTAAACACATAGTATCATTCCCCTCACCTCTACATACATAGTATCATTCCCCTCACCTCTATATACACATAGTATCATTCCCCCACCTCTAAACACATAGTATCATTCCCCTCACCTCTATATACACATAGTATCATTCCCCCCACCTCTAAACACATAGTATCATTCCCCCACCTCTAAAGACATAGTATCATTCCCCCACCTCTAAACACATAGTATCATTCCCTCCCCACCTCTAAACACATAGTATCATTCCCCTCACCTCTACATACATAGTATCATTCCCCTCACCTCTATATACACATAGTATCATTCCCCCACCTCTAAAGACATAGTATCAATCCCCCCCACCTCTAAACACATAGTATCATCCCCCCCACCTCTCTGATGAATATCATCAAAGGTAATGGAATATTTATCGTGTAATGTCTTACATGGCGGCTGTTTTTGCTATTGTTCTGAGCGCCGTCTCAGATTATTGCATGGTTTGCTTATTCCGTAAAGTTTTTTTGAAATCTGACACAGCGGATGCATTAAGGAGAGGTATATCTATAATTCCATGTGTATAACCTGTATCATCATCTACATTTATGATGAGTATTTCTGTTGAATGATGTGGCTAGGCAAAATCACTGGATGTTTTTGCAACTAGTGAATGTAACGCATATTTTGATATACAGTGTGGCAAAAAAGTATTTAGTCAACCACCAATGTGCAATGTGCAAGTTCTCCCACTTTAAAAGATGAGCGAGGCCTGTAATTTTCATCATAGGTACACTTCAACTATGAGAGACAAAATGAGAAGAACAGAAAATCCAGAAAATCACATTGTAGGATTTTTTAATTAATTTATTTGCAAATTATGGTGGAAAATAAGTATTTGGTTATTATTATTTTATATTATAATTATTATTATAATTATTATTATTATTGCGTGATATCCAAGGATACTGTCAGAATCTGATTCCTGACTTTAATACTCATTAACCAGAAACGATAGAATTTCCTCATTTGTGAGATGTCTCCTTTTGAAAGACATTGCTAATGTTACCGCTCAGCTCACTAGCTACATACGGAAACAACAACACTGATTGGCTCAGAGAGGGAGTGAGAGGTTACGCGATTGACTGCCTACCAGCAACAACCATATCAATAAATCATTATCAGAAAATGGTTTGTGTGGTAATAATTAATAAATTTTCTGTTTAATTCTGTTTTTTTTAAAGTTCTGCTGATTCTTGCATAGATTATAATGGACACACGTGTGTTTAAACACTTTTTTGAAGGTTGTACTGAATATGTTGAGCTAAGCTAATTGCCAAGCTATGTATGGAGCCATGTTTGTTGACATCACACAATGCATTCTAGGTGTCTCGTAAACATCTGTCAGACCATAGATATTATAATGAGGTGAAGTGATGGGTCAGTCGTCTTCAGAGTGAACTTCCTGGAAGAGAATGATGCTCGACGACACATCCCTCTTCAACATGCGTTTTTGCAACTAGACCAACTAACTCATCTTGTCAACTCTTCTCTTCTTTGGTTGAGTTGGAAAAACAAATCTGACGGCACAAACACTATCCAACCATCTGATTATTTTAGACTTTTAGAAACAACAAAAAGGACTTCATTATTTTTATCGCTGGTGAGCTCAAACTCTATCCACCATCTGATTAATAGACTTTTAGAAACAACAAAAATGACTTCATTATTTTTATCACTGGTGAGCTCAAACACTATCCACCATCTGATTATTTTTGACTTTTAGAAACAACAAAAATGACTTCATTATTTCTATCACTGGTGAGCTTACCCGTGATGTGATGAATTGCAAAAAGCAATTACTATTAGCTAATTCATATTATGGTTTCTGTCAGCGGAGAGTTAGATAAATATGACACATTTGGTCTAATGTAGCCTACATTTTCAGGTTTGGATGAGAATTGTGTTTTGCTGTCGTCTGAATGTTGTTTCCAAAAACATAAACTGCCCACGTTGAGGTCATAAAGTTGTCAAACACTGACTGTTGCATCACATTTAACTAGAGGTTCTAAAGAGGTGTTCTCATCTCTAAAGAAGTGTTCTAATTTTTAAAGAGGTGTTCTAATCTCTAAAGAAGTGTTCAAATCTCTAATGAAGTGTTCTAATCTCTAAAGAAGTGTTCTAATCTCTATAGAAGTGTTCTAATTTCTAAAGAGGTGTTCTAATCTCTAAAGAAGTGTTCTAATCTCTAAAGAAGTGTTCTAATCTCTAAAGAAGTGTTCTAATCTCTAAAGAAGTGTTCTAATCTCTAAAGAGTGTTCTAATCCCACCGATTTGACGGTACGGTGGAATGATCAGACCCCGTGTTTAACGGTACGCTGCAGGGACCACGGTAGAGTGATCAGACCCAGTGTTTAACGGTACGCTGCAGGGACCACGGTAGAGTGATCAGACCCAGTGTTTAACGGTACGCTGCAGGGACCACGGTAGAGTGATCAGACCTCGTGTTTAACGGTACGCTGCAGGGACCACGGTAGAGTGATCAGACCCGTGTTTAACGGTACGCTGCAGGGACCACGGTAGAGTGATCACACCCCGTGTTTAACGGTACGCTGCAGGGACCACGGTAGAGTGATCAGACCCGTGTTTAACGGTACGCTGCAGGGACCACGGTAGAGTGATCAGACCCCGTGTTTAACGGTACGCTGCAGGGACCACGGTAGAGTGACCAGACCCCGTGTTTAACGGTACGCTGCAGGGACCACGGTAGAGTGATCAGACCCTGTGTTTAACGGTACGCTGCAGGGACCACGGTAGAGTGATCAGACCTCGTGTTTAACGGTACGCTGCAGGGACCACGGTAGAGTGATCACACCCCGTGTTTAACGGTACGCTGCAGGGACCACGGTAGAGTGATCACACCCCGTGTTTAACGGTACGCTGCAGGGGCCACGGTAGAGTGACCAGACCCGTGTTTAACGGTACGCTGCAGGGACCACGGTAGAGTGATCACACCCCGTGTTTAACGGTACGCTGCAGGGACCACGGTAGAGTGATCAGACCCGTGTTTAACGGTACGCTGCAGGGACCACGGTAGAGTGATCAGACCCAGTGTTTAACGGTACGCTGCAGGGACCACGGTAGAGTGATCAGACCCGTGTTTAACGGTACGCTGCAGGGACCACGGTAGAGTGATCACACCCCGTGTTTAACGGTACGCTGCAGGGACCACGGTAGAGTGACCAGACCCCGTGTTTAACGGTACGCTGCAGGGACCACGGTAGAGTGATCAGATCCTGTGTTTGACGGTACGCTGCAGGGACCACGGTAGAGTGACCAGACCCCGTGTTTAACGGTACGCTGCAGGGACCACGGCAGAGTGATCAGATCCCGTGTTTAACGGTACGCTGCAGGGACCACGGTAGAGTGATCACACCCCGTGTTTAACGGTACGCTGCAGGGACCACGGTAGAGTGATCAGACCCAGTGTTTAACGGTACGCTGCAGGGACCACGGTAGAGTGATCACACCCCGTGTTTAACGGTACGCTGCAGGGACCACGGTAGAGTGATCAG
Organism: Oncorhynchus masou masou; assembly: GCF_036934945.1. Classification (NCBI taxonomy): domain Eukaryota; kingdom Metazoa; phylum Chordata; class Actinopteri; order Salmoniformes; family Salmonidae; genus Oncorhynchus; species Oncorhynchus masou. The sequence goes on along the minus strand of NW_027016206.1, from coordinate 79,650 downwards.
ACCTCGTGTTTAACTGTAAGCTGCAGGGACCACGGTAGAGTGATCACACCCCGTGTTTAACGGTACGCTGCAGGGACCACGGTAGAGTGATCAGACCTCGTGTTTAACGGTACGCTGCAGGGACCACGGTAGAGTGATCAGACCTCGTGTTTAACGGTACGCTGCAGGGACCACGGTAGAGTGATCACACCCCGTGTTTAACGGTACGCTGCAGGGACCACGGTAGAGTGATCAGACCTCGTGTTTAACGGTACGCTGCAGGGACCACGGTAGAGTGATCACACCCCGTGTTTAACGGTACGCTGCAGGGACCACGGTAGAGTGATCAGACCCAGTGTTTAACGGTACGCTGCAGGGACCACGGTAGAGTGATCAGACCCCGTGTTTAACGGTACGCTGCAGGGACCACGTTAGAGTGATCAGACCTTGTGTTTAACGGTACGCTGCAGGGATAAACGTTAGAGTGATCAGACCCTGTGTTTAACGGTACGTTGCAGGGACCACGGTAGAGTGATCAGACCCTGTGTTTAACGGTACCCTGCAGGGACCACGGTAGAGTGATCAGATCCCGTGTTTAACGGTACGCTGCAGGGACCACGGTAGAGTGATCAGATCCCGTGTTTAACGGTACGCTGCAGGGACCACGGTAGAGTGATCACACCCCGTGTTTAACGGTACGCTGCAGGGACCACGGTAGAGTGATCAGACCTCGTGTTTAACGGTACGCTGCAGGGACCACGGTAGAGTGATCAGACCCCGTGTTTAACGGTACGCTGCAGGGACCACGGTAGAGTGATCAGATCCCGTGTTTAACGGTACGCTGCAGGGACCACGGTAGAGTGATCAGACCCGTGTTTAACGGTACGCTGCAGGGACCACGGTAGAGTGATCAGACCCTGTGTTTAACGGTACGCTGCAGGGACCACGGTAGAGTGATCAGACCCCGTGTTTAACGGTACGCTGCAGGGACCACGGTAGAGTGATCACACCCCGTGTTTAACGGTACGCTGCAGGGACCACGGTAGAGTGATCACACCCCGTGTTTAACGGTACGCTGCAGGGATAAACGGTAGAGTGATCAGACCCCCTGTGTGTCGTGTTGGTACCAAATGGTTACAGACGACTATGAGCCGTTATAACAAGGTAAAGCATGTTTATGACAGGTCATTATAATGCCTTATACCTCTACAGGCTTCAAGTACAGTGTTACAGTACAGCTTATTGCTACAACAGAGCTGTAGCACTGAGTTCAGTTCAAACACACTGGAACTTGGCTCGCTATGTGTGTGTGTGTGTGTGTGTGTGTGTGTGTGTGTGTGTGTGTGTGTGTGTGTGTGTTACAGTGTGTTTTGTGTGTGTGTGTATTACAGTGTGTGTGTGTGTGTGTGTGTTACAGTGTGTTTTGTCTGTGTGTGTGTTACAATGTGTCTCTTACAGTGTGTTATGCGTGTTTTGTGTGTGTTACAGTGTCTGTGCGTGTGTTCTTGTGTTTTGTGAGTGGGGACTCTAGTATGGCACAGCATGAGTGTGTGAGTGAAGGACCTCGGGAAAAAGCACTCAATTCAAACTCCTTCACTGGAGCTGGAGAGCTGTCAGTATCATATGGAGAGACCGATCTAACTGTAAATGGCTTCAACCCTCAAATATTTATGTTTCTGTTGTCGGTCTGGATGGATTTGAGCGACAAAGACAATGAAAAACCGTTAAATAAAAGAAAAACGTTCACTTGAAAATCATCCTTGAATTGACTGATTGGCAACACAGCCGAAGTCTGGTAATAATGACATAATGAGTGCTGTGCTGGCCTCAGGGTGAATAGCTGAGGTTATAATGACATAATGAGTGCTGTCCTGGTCTCAGCTGAGGTTATAATGACATAATGAGTGCTGTCCTGGTCTCAGCTGAGGTTATAATGACATAATGAGTGCTGTCCTGGTCTCAGGGTGAATAGCTGAGGTTATAATGACATAATGAGTGCTGTGCTGGTCTCAGCTGAGGTTATAATGACATAATGAGTGCTGTCCTGGTCTCAGCTGAGGTTATAATGACATACTGAGTGCTGTCCTGGTCTCAGCTGAGGTTATAATGACATAATGAGTGCTGTCCTGGTCTCAGGGTGAATAGCTGAGGTTATAATGACATAATGAGTGCTGTCCTGGTCTCAGCTGAGGTTATAATGACATAATGAGTGCTGTCCTGGTCTCAGGGTGAATAGCTGAGGTTATAATGACATAATGAGTGCTGTCCTGGTCTCAGCTGAGGTTATAATGACATAATGAGTGCTGTCCTGGTCTCAGCTGAGGTTATAATGACATAATGAGTGCTGTCCTGGTCTCAGCTGAGGTTATAATGACATAATGAGTGCTGTCCTGGTCTCAGCTGAGGTTATAATGACATAATGAGTGCTGTCCTGGTCTCAGCTGAGGTTATAATGACATACTGAGTGCTGTCCTGGTCTCAGCTGAGGTTATAATGACATAATGAGTGCTGTCCTGGTCTCAGCTGAGGTTATAATGACATAATGAGTGCTGTCCTGGTCTCAGCTGAGGTTATAATGACATACTGAGTGCTGTCCTGGTCTCAGCTGAGGTTATAATGACATAATGAGTGCTGTCCTGGTCTCAGCTGAGGTTATAATGACATACTGAGTGCTGTCCTGGTCTCAGGGTGAATAGCTGAGGTTATAATGACATACTGAGTGCTGTCCTGGTCTCAGCTGAGGTTATAATGACATAATGAGTGCTGTCCTGGTCTCAGCTGAGGTTATAATGACATACTGAGTGCTGTCCTGGTCTCAGGGTGAATAGCTGAGGTTATAATGACATACTGAGTGCTGTCCTGGTCTCAGCTGAGGTTATAATGACATACTGAGTGCTGTCCTGGTCTCAGCTGAGGTTATAATGACATAATGAGTGCTGTCCTGGTCTCAGGGTGAATAGCTGAGGTTATAATGACATAATGAGTGCTGTCCTGGTCTCAGCTGAGGTTATAATGACATAATGAGTGCTGTCCTGGTCTCAGCTGAGGTTATAATGACATAATGAGTGCTGTCCTGGTCTCAGCTGAGGTTATAATGACATAATGAGTGCTGTCCTGGTCTCAGCTGAGGTTATAATGACATAATGAGTGCTGTCCTGGTCTCAAGGTGAATAGCTGAGGTTATAATGACATACTGAGTGCTGTCCTGGTCTCAGCTGAGGTTATAATGACATAATGAGTGCTGTCCTGGTCTCAGCTGAGGTTATAATGACATAATGAGTGCTGTCCTGGTCTCAGGGTGAATAGCTGAGGTTATAATGACATAATGAGTGCTGTCCTGGTCTCAGCTGAGGTTATAATGACATACTGAGTGCTGTCCTGGTCTCAGCTGAGGTTATAATGACATAATGAGTGCTGTCCTGGTCTCAGCTGAGGTTATAATGACATACTGAGTGCTGTCCTGGTCTCAAGGTGAATAGCTGAGGTTATAATGACATACTGAGTGCTGTCCTGGTCTCAGCTGAGGTTATAATGACATAATGAGTGCTGTCCTGGTCTCAGCTGAGGTTATAATGACATAATGAGTGCTGTCCTGGTCTCAGCTGAGGTTATAATGACATACTGAGTGCTGTCCTGGTCTCAGCTGAGGTTATAATGACATACTGAGTGCTGTCCTGGTCTCAGAGTGAATAGCTGAGGTTATAATGACATAATGAGTGCTGTCCTGGTCTCAGCTGAGGTTATAATGACATACTGAGTGCTGTCCTGGTCTCAGCTGAGGTTATAATGACATAATGAGTGCTGTCCTGGATTTCAGCTGAGGTTATAATGACATAATGAGTGCTGTCCTGGTCTCAGCTGAGGTTATAATGACATACTGAGTGCTGTCCTGGTCTCAGCTGAGGTTATAATGACATAATGAGTGCTGTCCTGGTCTCAAGGTGAATAGCTGAGGTTATAATGACATAATGAGTGCTGTCCTGGTCTCAGCTGAGGTTATAATGACATAATGAGTGCTGTCCTGGTCTCAGCTGAGGTTATAATGACATACTGAGTGCTGTCCTGGTCTCAGCTGAGGTTATAATGACATAATGAGTGCTGTCCTGGTCTCAAGGTGAATAGCTGAGGTTATAATGACATAATGAGTGCTGTCCTGGTCTCAGCTGAGGTTATAATGACATAATGAGTGCTGTCCTGGTCTCAGCTGAGGTTATAATGACATACTGAGTGCTGTCCTGGTCTCAGCTGAGGTTATAATGACATACTGAGTGCTGTCCTGGTCTCAGGGTGAATAGCTGAGGTTATAATGACATAATGAGTGCTGTCCTGGTCTCAGCTGAGGTTATAATGACATAATGAGTGCTGTCCTGGTCTCAGCTGAGGTTATAATGAGATACTGAGTGCTGTCCTGGTCTCAGCTGAGGTTATAATGACATAATGAGTGCTGTCCTGGTCTCAGCTGAGGTTATAATGACATACTGAGTGCTGTCCTGGTCTCAGCTGAGGTTATAATGACATAATGAGTGCTGTCCTGGTCTCAGCTGAGGTTATAATGACATAATGAGTGCTGTCCTGGTCTCAGCTGAGGTTATAATGACATACTGAGTGCTGTCCTGGTCTCAGCTGAGGTTATAATGACATAATGAGTGCTGTCCTGGTCTCAGCTGAGGT